>NW_009733694.1:0-31901 GCF_000703405.1 Apaloderma vittatum
TCTATGATTCTATGATTCCTGCTTTCAATAAACACTGAACTAGTTCCTAAGAGATGCGACACTTGATCAGGCTCTTTCTCAGTGTTAACTGCTTTGCAAAGCAGAAATTTTGATGCCGGATTCAGAACATGTTGGCAGCAAGAGGAATACCTAAATTTTAGTAAGTCCCTGGTTGCTCAGACGGGGCAACTCTAACAAAATTAGCAGGTTTATGTTATCTTCCACTGCCCTTTTCCAGTAATATTTTCTGGCAATGTCTCTCTTTCAATGCCACATACATCATTGTGTATTTCTCCTATTCCAACACTTTAATATCAGGTTACAGATCTTATTTAGGTCGACACAGTGAACATTCTTTAATAGAGTTCCTATAGTGGTTTTTTTAGCATTTTCCTGAATGAATTGATCTTCATAAGAATAGTTTTACAGTGGAATCTTGTACCTTTATCACCTTTATTTTAAAGCTGCGGTTAAATCACTTGTACCTCCTTTACACTGAACTATAAAGCTAACAGCAGCTGCTATTCAAACATACAATGCAAAACCCAAGCGAATAAAAAGAAAAAGACGCACACAATCCTCTAATAACACAAACAGCTCTTTCTGACTTCACAGGTGACGGAAAATAAAATCTGAGTTATAATTCATACTACCACTCAGGTAAAGCTTCAACGAAAGACAACAAAACAGGAGGAAATACAAGCCTGAATACTGCCCAGCTTGGTTGTAATTTTGTGTCTCTCATTTCTCTGATGGTTACTACCTTGTGTACAGGTACCGTGCTAACAACCAAACACCTTCTCTTGGTCATGGTGGGCAAAATGAGTACATAACATTTCTCAGTGTAGCTCCACTGAGCTGTACCTTGGGGATCCGCTTCTGTTTTATACAACACTCCGTGTGCGCGCACGTGGAGAGGAAGATGGAGGAATATCAGTAAAGTGAGTGCGGCTGAAGTAATTGAGTGATTCACTGCTTCATCGTGGATCTGACTAGTTTCCTTTGCCAGATTCCCGCAGCAGCTTTCACAGAATCACAGAATCACAGAATGGTGGGGGTTGGAAGGGACCTCTGGAGATCATCTAGTCCAACCCCCCTGCCAGAGCAGGATCACCCGGAACAGGGTGCACAGAGTGGCATCCAGGCAGATTTTGAAAGTCTCCAGGGAAGGAGACTCCACATCCTCTCTGGGCAGCCTGTGCCAGCGCTCCGTTACCCTCACAGTAAAGAAGTTTTTCCTCATGTCTAGACAGAACTTCCTTTGTTCAAGTTTATGACCGTTGCCTCTTGTCCTGCCACTGGGCACCACTGACAAAAGACTGGCCTCATCCTCCTGACACCCACCACCCTCTGAGTATTTATAAGCATTGATAAAATCCCTCCTCAGTTTTCTCTTCTCCAGACTAAAAAGACTCAAGACCCTCAGCCTTTCTTCATAAGAGAGATGTTCTAGTCCCCCAGTCATCTTCGAAGCACTTTGTTGTATCCTCTCCAGCAGTTCCTTGTCCTTCTTGAACTGGGAAACCCAGAGTATCCAGATGTGGCCTCGTCAAGGCAGAGCAGAGGGGGAGGATGACCTCCCTCGACCCTCTTCTTGATGCACCCCAGGATGCCACTGGCCTTCTTGGCCATGATAGCGCATTGCTGGCCTCTGGTCAGTCTGTTGTCCACCGGGAGCCCCAGGGCTTTTTCCACGGAGCTGCTTTCCAGCAGCTCTGTCCCCAACCTGTGCTCATCCATGGGGTTATTCCACCCCAGGTGCAGGATCCTACACTTGCCCTTTCCTGACCTCAGGGCTGGTCATGCAGCTTGTAATCTTTGCACACAGCAGCTGCTGTCACTTGTTCCCTAGCAGGAGTGAAATGTGGTGGAGGCTAACCCAAACTCTGGGACATTCCCATCTCTCTGCTATGGAACAAATGGTGGAAGAAGATTCCCACAACTCCATGCAGTTTTGAATGATCAGGTGGAAGCTCATGTTGATGGCATCTCTCCTTGGGGCTGACATTATTTTTATGCCTTAGATTTCCTGAGATAATTCATGGGGGCAAAATTTGGAGCTCAACAAGAAAAGAGACAAGAAGATGACAGGGTGGAACATCTTCCTTATGAGGAGAGGCTGAAGGAGCTGGGTCTCTTCAGCTTGGAGAAGAGGAGGCTGAGGGGTGACCTCAGTCATATTTATAAATATGTCAAGGGGGAGCGTCAGGAGGAGGGAGCCAGGTTCTTCTCAGGGACGTCCAATGACAGGACAAGGGGCAATGGGTACAAGCTGGAACATAGGAGGTTCCACAAAAACATTAGGAAAAGCTTTTTCACTGTGCGGGTGCCAGAGCCCTGGCCCAGGCTGCCCAGAGAGGGTGTGGAGTCTCCTGCTCTGGAGACTTTCCAACCCGCCTGGACGCGTTCCTGTGGGGCTGCCCTGGGTGACCCTGCTCTGGCAGGGGGTGGCACTGGGGGATCTCTAGAGGTCCCTTCCAACCCCGAACACTCTGTGACTCTTTGATTCTCTGATTCTGTGACCATTCAAAACTGCACCGAAGGCTCAATATCTGTCTCAATGTATATTCTGTTTTTAGCTGGGTCAATCTCCATTTAGGAATATATAAAAATATCTGCAGAGTTTTCCACGGCTGATCCAGCTCCTTTTGCAGACACTCGGACCAACGGCATCGACTCCAACTGCATTTGAACCAACGCTAAAGTAAATGGAGTTGGACATTTTAAGAGGAACATATATTTCTCAAATGTCACTGGGTATGAAAGAAAGAGCTAGGTGTCACTTAAACTGTACGATGTAGTGAGGGAGTGGCACTAATCATGTGCATTTAGTACAATAAGAGCCACCTTTAACAGAAAAAACCCCACACATTCAAGTTCTACCATAAAAGATAAAAATGCCAGTGCTGGGTCATGATGATGGTCCCTCTCAACCAGTATCTTGAAATGTTACGCTTCACAAAACATCTATAGTACATAAAATATATTGCTGATAATACCGTATCACCTTTCAGACACGATCTGACAGTTTTATAGGTTAAGCGTAAAATGAAGTAAATGAGACCCAAAGTTACTGAGTGAACCATGTGTAGCAACTTTGTGAACCTGTGAAAAAACCGAGAAAGTACCTCGAAGCTCCTCTTTAGGTAACAGATTGACTTCCTGACGTAAAGGCTTTGCTAGAACAGATTGTTTAGCTACCATTTCTGCATTTTATAGAAGATGGAAATAGAAAACACCGAAAGATCCTTGTAAATCAAAAGAACAAATGGCAACAGTAGCAAAATAGAACTTAATCCGGGATCAGAAAAGATATACTAAAGCAGAAAATGAAAGAAACTCGCTGGCAGGGTAACAAATTGGTTTATAGTTTAACTTGGATAAAAACCTTAACATCAAGGTATAAATGCAGGATTAATAGATAGAGCTCAAGTTTAATAATTACGCATTAGCTACTCCTATTGATGGCAAGTGGCATGTAATGACCACAGTAACTGGCACAGCTAACTAGCGAGGTAGCTAAGAGCTCGGGAGAGTCGCTTTAAACTGGGTTTACTACACAGCATCAAAGAATCATGGACCAACCGAGCCCAAGTCAGCTTTCAGGGTGATTTTTAGACAATAAAAAAGAAAGACACTTTATAAACACATCATAGTCCTACCACAGTTTTACTGTCAAAGTATTTTGCCCGTAGCAAGCAACGCTGTTCTTTAAGCGAAGCTGCATCTGTACGGAGTTCAAACGAACACAGAGCTGAAAAGTAGAGAGAGCTCTGACTTCAATCAAATGAATGACTGTTTTGGCTTCGTAATATGTTTTCCAGCCCTAACTTTAATCTAAATCAAATGCCCATCTTTCTCACTGTTCATGCAATGCAACCGCAGCACATGCTTAAGTATAGGAAAATTGCAAGTGCCTAACTAGATCAAATTGTGCTTCCATCTAGTCTGGAATCTACATCAGGCAGGGGATAATACCTTCTGTTCCAGAAGAAAGAAACTATTCTCCATCACTAATTCATTTCGAAACCGTTCCGCGGCTCCAGCCAAACAGCTGCCGGGCATGGAGATCTGGGCAATCAAATGGGCGTTTTCTGTTTCTACACTCAGAAATCTTCCACCCAAGCAGCACAGCACTGTCAGACGTTCTTTACTGAGCTATGCTAGCAGGTCTGGCATCTACCAGGTACAGAAACTCCTCTGGCAAAGTATTTGGATATCGACCTACCTCGTGGTATTATTTCTGCCATAAGAATCTCAACTCACTATAAATTAGCCCTCCCAAAGGGGAGCTCCATGGCATACAGGCCCCATCGCGTCCCGACAAAAAGCCATGAACATTTTTCCTTGTTTAGCTGCCAATTGAACGGACAGTCCTAAACCGGGGAGTTTAATTTTAAGGCAGAATGTCTTCACGACCTCCTGGGACGGCGAATTTGCAGATCAGCTACAAGCTGCTCCAAGAGCCTTTTCAGTGGTTTCGGTGGTGCTGTCCCTGCGATTTTAAATTTTATGGCCCCTGTCTGCCACCATTTTCCTCTTTGGTGTTCTCACCCCCTGAGACAAGCTTCTGCGGAGCCCGTGAGATGGGCAGAAGGCGCGTATGCGCAAAACTTTGATGCCTTTCTTCGCAACTGCCTTGCTGTGTGCCTCTGAATACGAAAAAAGGTGGCGACAAGTCAATCAAAAGCCGCTTAATTCAAATGAAAACCGGCTTCTGGCGTTTAATGCGCCCTGTCATATTTTGTTTGCCATTATCTCTCCAGACCAGTGACTCAGCCCTGTAAAAACCTTCAGCTTGATCGCGGTGTTGACACACGACGCCAGCCATTTGGCTTCTGTGGAATTCTATTTACGCCTCCTCTCCTCTTCTTTGAAAAAGACCAGTGAGATAAATGAACCTCAGACTATTAAATGCCATAAAGACTTTCACAAAATAACGGCAACTCTGCCTTTTAGCCTTCAACAAACGATTCCGCAAGCTCTTTGGATGCATTTCAACCGGCTTCAGCAAAGAAGGGCACGAAGGACCCAACGCCTCGACGATTCCCCGCAGCTCTGCCTGCCTCACGTGGTCACCTGTCATGGTTGTATCTGAGCATCTGCCACACAAAAAGTGCTGCCAAGAGCAGGATCTCCTGATGTTCCCAGCTCCACACACTTGCACAGGTAGGTAAGGCCCGCAACGGGCAGTTTTTTTGACTTTTAAATAGAGGACCAGGATGCTCGATGCTGTGAGAGCATCCTGAAGCCTTAGACATTACTCTGAAGTGTTTCCATTAACTGAGCAGTGTATAAAAAAAAAAAGATGAGTAAACGCCAAGCCACCGGCACAGGACCCAATCCAAAGCCCATTCACTTCAACGGGAGTCTTTTCAATGACCTCAGTTTGCTTTGGAGGCTGCAAATGGTCATTTAAAAGATAATTTCTATGGTTGTTTTAACTAACAAGAACAGATGGAAAGTAGCCAAGATCCCAAAGCTCGTGAGCTGTTATATAGATTAGACCTTCCTACTCATGACTAAGTTATACCTTACCACTCAAACAGTCCCCCTGGGAATGAAAAGAGCTTAAATGACAAAAGGTATCTGTAAGAAAATGCAACTATGCAAATATGGGAGGGGGGGAACCCAAACTGCAGTAAAAATTGCAGTTTGTTTTGCAAACAGACCAGGTTATTAAAAAGAATTAACAAATTGCTAGTTAAGAACTGGGCAGTTTTTTTTATCAGAATGCAAAATGTCTCAGTTTAACTTGGTGAACGTACAAACATTTTGACTCCCTAATTCATTTTTTTTTTCTTTTTGGTTAGGTGATACAATCCTCGTCTGCAACTTGACAGGATGTAGAAAATAATTACAAATGAAAAGGTTATTCATAATTTTTAAATGAGTTAATTAGTAAACCCCACCAGAGTCGCTCATTACAGTAATTAATAATTGATTATACTTGAAATTAAACACAATTTTTCATCAAAATCTAATTAAATACCTGCCTTTTCGCTTGTTGATTAGAACACTGGGTCTGGTAGAGGCAATCTTTGCTAAATGTGTTTACGCTGAACCGAACCATCGAATTTGATTTTTAATAATTGATAGTTCCTTCAGAAATTAGCAATTATGACCCATAATTACAGCAGCTCAACCTGATCAGTGCTTCTGGCGCCTTGCCAGCCCTCCGTGGATGCCACAGAACTCACCTGAATGGGGGAAAAAAAGGATGGGAGAAGTGCTCACCGGCCCTATCTTTCAACTGCATTAACTGCGACTTTCATCAGGAGCCTGATCTTTTCAGAACCCTGAAAAAGGTGGTTTTTTGAGTTGGAGAATAGCGAGTGGCAACCGAATCCTTCTCAATCCATCATTCAGCAATTCTGAGTTATAACGATCCTCCTCTGACACGCTGAGATAATGTCCAAAGGAACCACGTTCAGGGCATAAGGAGAATACCAGACAAATGAGAAAGGCGAGCCCAAATGTACGTAGCAAATGATGAAAATTGACTGCGTATTTCATCAAACCGCTGCTGATTTAACGCTGCTTAATTAATCACTCCTGCTCCTCTTACAGGAGACATAAAAGTGGCCGGAGTATGATGCAAGGCACAAGTGGAAAAGTCTCAGTCGTTAAAGAGCTGCACATAAAAGGAGCACAGGAAAAGCAATCCTTTGTGGTGGTGCTAATTATACTCCTGTGAAATGAAAGCAAAAATCTTTCGATCCAGGCGAAGATTTGCAATTGTAACCACGGCCTTTTAGAGATCATTAGTGCACAGGAAGTCACAGGGAAATCAAAAAGCCTCGTTTGTGCCATGAGAAATGGGCTTTGCTACCCACGATCACATCCCTACGTCTCTGACAACTGCGCCGTGGGGATTTTAAAATAGAAGTCTAGGAATGGAGTTTTGTAGTGTATTTGTAACACAAATATCAACTCTAACTGAAGGAAAGGTAATGGTCAACACCCCAGCTTTCCAGGCTGCAAAACAAAGTTTTCACTTCTAACAGTTCAGTTACTTTTGCAACAAAGACTGAGAATGCTTTTTCGCAATCAACCCTGACAACTCGTAAAACCCAAAGAAATTCAAACCATGCACAGCTCAAGCAAAATCCACTGCTTCTCCACCCAAGTGGCACATTTTCCCACCTCCCCTTGCTCAAAAAAGGCCCTGCTGGGCCACAATCAAAACTTAATCCCTCTCCCTTGTCCCGGTCACCCTGTGAACTTGGGTACAGTTGGTTAAATGGCTAGGATGCACCACCAAAAGATAGAATAAAACCACATTTTTGTGTTTCAGGATCTTAAGTCTAACCTTGCCCCATCAAAGTCGGGGCAGAGAACTCTCCGCCAGATCTAGATGTGACTGCGATTGGGACCTCACCGCCTGTTTTGAGAAAACCCTGTAGGTTTTTCTCACCCCAAGAACACTTTCTTCTGCAGAATGTAAACAGCTCATGCCACTGAAGGGAGCACAACATATGTTTCACTAAGTTCTTCAGGCTCCGCGACGTGTGTTAGGCTCCCTACCAAAGCACTGCAACCACAATTAAGTCAACAGAGTCAACAAACGTTAGCATTATGGGTGGGTTTGTAGAGAAATGAAAGAAAAATGAAAAAAAAATAAATAAAAAAATAAACTTACCTATGAAATACGCCAGCAGGATCACCAGCGTGACTGAGATGACAATGGCACTCAGGGCAGCGCATTTCCAGTTACAGTACTTATAGGGTTTCTTCAGGTTAAAGGCAGGCCTAGAGAAGGTACTTCTGGGAAGGGGCCTGGGAGGGGGTGAGTACACAGTGCTGGACGTCAAGGGGTATCCCGGCGACGTTGTACAAAAAAGGGGAGAAGTGCCTCCAGGTTTGAAGAGGAAGTGCCTGAGGGAAGAAAGACCAAGAGCAAGTGATTCCTCACGTCAAGCCGAGTCGAGGGGAGACGCGAGGTGGGAGGATGGCGACTGCTGCTGGGACGAGGAAAGCAGCTCCACACAACGCTGGCTACGGGCACGGATGGCATGCACGAGAGAGAAGAATAAAAATCAAAGGCAAGTCACACAGAGAAAAGGAAAAAAGAACGAAAACGAAAAAACATCACAGTGCCAACGGTGCCACAGAGAACTCGTCAAGCGCGGGAGTCCCCTCTGTGGAAGAGCTGGCGTTAGGGTGAGATGGATACGCCGAGCATGGCTACGACAGACTGGTGGCATGGGCAGCACCGGGGGCCTGCTCACGCTCCCACAGAAATGTCCTACGGAGACTGAAGAGGAGAGTAGGTCGGATTAAAGAGGGAAAGGCGTTTACCAATTCACTGATCACTGCATGAGAGCGTTTTTGTTTGGTTTGGTTTCGGATGGCGTCGGCGAATGGAGATGGGGAAAGAGAGCTTAAGCCATTCCATAGCACCCAAATTGTCACAGAGGGGAATATTCACGCTGTCCCCACCTGGCGAATTTAAACGTCGGACCACAGCAGGGCTGAAAGCATCAAAGCCCAGAGTTTAAGTCCTGTGCGTTGCCAGTGGGGAGAGGCACCCGCTTCCAGAGCGCGTTAGTTTGATGCCTGCCTTTAGAAAGTGTGAATTACTGTCAAAGGCAACAGCGTTTCCTGTCCAGTGACACATTGGGAGGCATCGTATTTTGCCCATTACTACAAACACAGCCTGAGAGCCAGCCTACGAGGACCTCGTGTGAGACTCATGAAAGTCAGCGCAAAAAGAACCCACTGCAGCCCGTGAGTTCCTCAAATGAAACATCCCAACGGGGAGTTCTTCTCCGCGGGAATCCAGAATGAGAAATTTGATTTCGGTGGGGCAGCATGAAGAACGAGGTGTTCGAATTCAAGGGGTGAAACTCGGGAAACAGATCGGACTCGTCTATCACCATGCTGATGTAAAAAAAAATCAAAATGAGGCTTGTGAGGACAGAGCAGTTTGCACCTTCTGCCAGGGTTTTATGGGGCCAGATTTGCAGCACAAATGCAATCAGCATGGATCCATGGGAGTCAGTCAAGCCAGTGGATTATACCAGATGAAGGCGTGACTCTGTTTTCCCCTTGAAATCACTTGTGCAGTCACAGGGGCAAATGTCACATGCAGAAACATCGTCATGCAGAAAAGCCACTGATTTGTGCAATATAAAGTAACACACAAGCTCTCCAGAATAGATATTTGTAGTATTACAGCCATGGTTTTAGTGGTACTCTAAGCATGACTGCTGAGCATTAGAGAACGATTCATTATTTCTACTAACGCTCTACATCAAAATATTCATTTTTTACAAAGAATCAGATACCATCCTGTGTTTTGGGAAGTATTTAGTCACGGGTGTATCTGTTCTGAGCAGAGAGGTACCTGCAGTGGTCATATACACCAATTAGATCTGCAGTTAATGATGGCTACCAAATTAGAAACTGCCAACACAAGGTCAACAGTCTTTGCGCTGAGTGTCGAGTTAAAAGCTGCTGATAACTTAAAAGCTAAGTGATCAGACGTTATATAAAGATGCCAGTACGGGTGGTTAAGTCAAAATCAAGAGCCTGGCTTAAGCACACCACTAGCAGACACTTATAAGATATGTGGGATCAGATTTAAATCAGCTTAATAATGAAGTATGAGGCTGCCAGCAGACTAGTGGTTTAAGATATTTATGAAAATTAAATTAATCTTAGTTTATAAGGGACTCCAAATTGCTGTAGGTACTTCTTACTAATGAAATGACTTTCAAAACAACAAACGGCGTGCTGTGGCTCGCTGGCATATTAATGAGTCTGCAGTTAATATGGACAGGACACAGTGCTCCAAGCCCCAGAACCTCATGTTTTTTAAAAGCCATCTTGGAAGAGGCCAGCAATGGTGTTGCCCTTAAACATCGTTGATATGACCAAATGCTTTCATGCAAGGATCATAATGACTGCACAGTAAACAGGAAGACCACGTAAGTGTCACATACCCATCATTGTAAGCACCGTCATGTCGGGAGGAGGTGAGAATGTCCATCTCAATGAGGTTGTCCTGCAATGTCTCTAGGAATGTCTGCTTTGCTATGTTTCTACACACATATGGAAACATGAATGAAGCCAGTGAGTCATGCATATATGAAGTGTGATCTTATAAACCACAATGGTTACAGTGCAGTTGTGCATGGAATTAGAAGGATGGACCATATATTTATATGTATAAGATGCTACACATATACATATATAGCTTTTAAGAATGTTCACTTCTCTCTGTATACACCATATATATGCATATACACACATATAAGCACACACGCCCAGGTGCATGTATAAAAGAAATTTGATGTCTTTACTCATTTCACATTATTTCTTGCCAGTGACACACAAAATCTTCTGAAGTGCTGGATTCAGAAGACTGGATTTCAGTGCAGCACAGCTGTAAACCTTTTTATACTCCTGCATTGGTGTTACTGCTACCCTGAAAAGGCACAGCACAGTATCCCACTGCGGTCAAGACCTTGGCAGTACCCTTCCACCTAATGTCCTCATGGATTTCCAGGGAAAATCTGCCACTCCTTTGCTTAAGCTTCAGTTTTGCATTTGAGAAAGTTTTAGTTACCAATTTGCTTAATTTGTTTTCCTGCACAGAGCCATAACTTGCCATTTAGAAGTTTGAAAATGCAAGGGTTGCTAAATAAGGGTATTCCAAATTAAGCCTCTCAGTGCTAAGCAGAAAGAAGATGGAAAAAGGTTATGTTGTAACCCAAATTCCAATACCAGAATATTGTCTATAATCTGGATAATCCAGGCAATAGATAGGATCCTTAGGGCCTGCACATGAAAAAGCCTGGGTTTGACTTTGCATTTTGTAATATCTGGCCTTCCTGGAACGTACTTTGATGAGTCACATTTTGACCTATATATGCTAAACTGTTTCGTACTTTTTGAGGAGAATAGCAGGAACATAAAGAATTAAGCCAGAGGCCCAGCTGAGAACAGACGGTGCCTCTCTCACCTTCAGGCTTGTTTCTCAAGACCTGGCAAAAGAACATTCTTCCCATCTCTTTTACCACAATGAAAAAAAACCACTCCTGATTTTGCCCATGTCTGTTTTCAGCATCGAAACTGAATCTAAGCCTGAATGTTAATAAATTCCCCAGCCAAAACTAGCAAAAGGAAGGTAACAGTATTGTGAGACTGTTTGACTTAGGCAGGATTAAGCGCTTACAGGATATAAGTGACACGATGTGAACTCAGTAGAGAACAGCTCTGTCAAAAGAAACTGGATTCAAGTAACGTGCTGGACGAAGGGAAACCAGCCCTGTCACATTATACAAACCTCGATACTGCCTCTTCTAAAATGACCTCAACCTTAATTTTCGTTTCTACTTCCTCCTCTTGCTGCTGCTAACGCCAGCCCTTGTTTAGTTGGACTTACTGCTTTTGGAGGCCTCTGCTTTGACAGAATGGATCTACTCCTTGATGTGAATGAAAGTAAAGTGACTCCTGTCCCTAGCTCTGGAGTAAAGGGGATCGCCATGCATGAGCTGTGTGCCATAGCACTTGAGATATTAATCCATCCCCAAGTGTCTGCGGCTTCCTTGCATTCCCTGGGAATGCGGGAAAGGTTGGACACTGAATTCAACGCAAAAAAGAAGCGACATACGTGCATGCACAAGAGCATTTAATGGGTACGAGGCAAGGCATCTAGCAACACATCGATCAATAAAAGTTCATCAGTAGTTAAAATCCATGTCAAATTGGTTCCATGAATTTCCGTTGCGGGATGTCGATAGCGCAGAAGAGGGGGGGGTTACATAACCTTATAATGTATGTATTTGTAACAGAGAGGTCGTTGGGTCACCGAGGTGACTAATGCACGACTGTCCTCCTCCCTGGAGGTGGGACAGAGCCTGTCCCCTTGGAGATTACCTGTGACGAGCTGCCTGGTTACCAAACACTCTCCTCGTTATGAGCTGTGGTGGCAGAATCTGTCCTTACATGGAATTTCCTGGGAAGGGAAGTCTCCTGAAAGCTGTTGGGTTGTCAACTAAACATCCATCTAGTTGGCATTTATTTGCTCCTGAGAGGTCAAATGTAAAGGAACGGAAGGGAGGCCACAGAAGAAGGGAGAGTGAGGAATAAATACGGGGGGAATTGACTTACCTGTCAAGAGGGACCGCCGAGCAAAGATCTTCTCATCAACCTTGATAATACATTGCTTTGAAAGCAACAAAGAAGGGAGCAGACAGGTAAAGAAAGAGGAAAAAGGAGAAATAGAGAGAAGGGAGTAAAGGGCAACTAATGAAAAGGAGGGAGAGAAGAGGAGGGGCTCTTCCTCTTGCAAAACAGAAAGTTCTCAGATGCAGGATATGCTCATCACATCAGTTTTACACTTGTGTTACACATCTCAGCTTGCCTTTGCATTATGGTATGGAAATTTCCAGGCAGTGACAAAACACTGTAAACTCCCAGTTCTGAACACTGCCTGGAGTCCACAGCAGTCAAAATCAAGCCTCTTCAAACTCTGGGGCGCTTAAAATCTATAACTGTAGGCACATTTCACAGCCTGTGACAATCCCTGTTTAAAAGACATAGCTTTTTCTTCGTGTTTCCTCTCTCTGTTGACTAATATGGGATTTTGAAAAAACCGATATTCAACAGAAATACAATTCCATTTTTGACATGAGATTACTGTAATCTCCTCTTGCTACACTTCAAAGGCCTTAATTCTTGGATTAATGTCTCTTGGCCAGGATTTATTTTATTACATATTGGACATTTTATTTTCTGATGTGGAGGTCTTCTTTTTGGTTCTAAAAATCTTTGCAGTGGGGAAGGTTGACTTCATGGACGAGGTGGAACTGGGCATCCAAGTTTGCTAAAGAGGTCTGAAGCTGCGACTTTTATATATTCAGAATCCCCACCAAAGGAACTGGAAGCCCTCTGGCACGTCGAAAGAGCAGACTGTTAAGCGTGAAGATTTGTCACAGATTTATGGATCATCTAAGCAGCACAGCCTCTTTGCATTATGACACTATTATAATACATTTTATTTGCTTAATGCTGTTTAGTGAAGGAACAAAAGCCTGTCAGTCGTGCGCTGTAAATGTGCTCGTTTGCTGCTTGGCATAAAATTTCACATTCTTTTCCAACACGTTCATTGTCAGAAGGGACACAGGGCAAAATCAGGCTGTTCCAAGCAGTGTATCGAAAGCCATCTTGAAATGACCTGTTTTCTTCCTAAATAATAAAATGGTTAAATTGAGGATCAGTTACAAATGTGACTGATTTGTGAAGCGAGCGAAATCCTCAGATGATGCAGAAGGATCATCTCCTCACGGGGGTGGACACCTCCAACATCTGGTCTGGTTATCAAGCAACGATGTGACCAACCCGAGCTGCAGAAAGAACAGTCTCCTTCAGATCTTGAAAAATTGTCACCTATAGCGATTTTGTGGAGAAGAAATGAGGAGAGTCTGTAAGGATGTACTCATTTACAACTGAACAGGAACTGTCCAGGACTAGCCAGATAATTGCTCTTTCTATTACCTCCTGCATTTATTAAGCTGCGGTCTCTCCATTTCCCTCTCTGATCAGAATTAAACAAATGGGGGCAGGATGTTTTCAGCGAAGAGCTTTTCTCTCCGACATTCTTCCACTGATCCAGCAGTAAGGACATTCCTTCTCAATGGTACAATGGTGGGTTCTGAGAGACTCTAGTCAGATGTGAGGATGTCTTGGCACTAATAAAGCAACGTATTCTCTCTTCTCCAAAGAATTCACAACCTTTTTTCCAAAGTAATAATACATAAAAGTCAATGCTTGGGTATATATGCTCAAGAATTAGTAACACAATGTAATTACTGAAATTGTTGCCAAATCTTGTTTGCAGTACTCGCTTATAATTTTGTCTTAATCTTTTGGATCCAGCTTCTTAGTTGGGTCTTTGGAATTAAGCAGTCACAGAGAAATTAATTATCCTTAAATGCCAGAAAATGTTAGATTGAGGTCTGTTTTGGAAGATTCAGAGGGCCAGCACACATAGCTCATTCTCAAAAAGATCAACAGACAGGTTCATTTTTAAAATCTATTTTCTTAGAGGAAACTGGAGAAACAGGGTACATTTTGTCCAAGGATACAGCCACAAGCTACCGCTGATCTCAGGAAGATTCCCACAGGCAGTGACGTGACAAATTTGGCCCCTGGCTCACTTTTCAGTTAATATATGGGGTTTGCTGCTAGAAATCTTTCTTGGTTGGTTTGAGAAGGTAAAGGAAAGGAACAGAAGAAGGAAGCTACATAAGTGCACCGCGTTGGGCCGGGAAGATTTTTCCCCGGACTGAAAAAGATACCCCATATAGGTGGGGTACAGGTGGAAAAGAATTTAAACGCTAAACAAGAACACCGTTAACTGGCTGATGCCCTGCTATCCAGTGTTTCACGCTTGCTGGAGCAATGTTGTAGGAGAGTAAAATAGTGCAGTCAACCCCTCCTTCTTCGGTGCAAGATCAACCTTTTCTGAATGAGATACTATGAAAGTATCTGCTTGACAAGGCACAGATAAAAGGCTAAATCTTTTCAATATATTGACGGATTTTAGCTTCTTAAATAGGATATTGATTCATTCTACCACATAGAAAGAAACGATATTAAAGGAAAATAAAAGAAAGAAAATCAAGAACATTTTAATCTATGATCCTGATTCCAATCTTAAGTGAAGAAAATAACCTTACGAGCAGCTGTTAAAGACAATACTTTTAGTTTTTGAAAGAAGAGCAATTTCCTCTTCCCCTAGTCCAAGTAAAAGACACAAGGAATAATAAATACAACTCAAAATACTTAAGCCAAACACCAGTTCACGAACTGAACAACTGCGCAGGTGCATACGTTCTCTGCGACATCCTTTGCACGCACAGTCAGAACATTGTGAAGTACTAAAGAAAATGACCTACCTAGTCTCCAGGGGGATGTTACTGTTAAGTAACCAGTTGTCCTGAGCATGGGCTGGCTCTTGAGTGCTGGGTGGCTGTTCTCCAGAAAGAGAGTGGTCCGTAGGAGCTGGGCTGGGGTTGCTGCGTGGGGTGAAGTTCCCCCTGTTTAGGGAATTGATGGAGGCCGCGTGATGTTGGTTCGGGGTGTGAGCGTGCGATATTGGAGGCGGCGGGGTTCTAAGTCTCGAGTGATTCTGAAGATTTGGAGGATGATCTGAAAGAGAAGCGAAACGTTTTTAAGGCCGACGATTCGAGTCGTTCCACATCGCTCTCATTTCCGTGCAGGCGCTCCTAAAAAAGTACCAAGGCTGGGATGCCACGTCCTAAATCAAACTCGAAAGGGTAACACAGCCTTGCTCCAGATGCTCCGATGACACACGCATTGATCCCTCAGCCGGCTAGAAAAACCGTTCAGTTCCACGCAAAGAAGTTATGAAACCTTAAAGCACTGCAAAAGCGCTGTCCTGACAGCCAAGTTAACTCCGATGAACAACTGCAGGTTGAAAACTGCCATCTGTCTGTGACACTGATTTGTGATAAGGCATGAAAAATACAACCAGCCTGGACAGACAACACTTTAGAGCATTTTTATGATGGATATACAGCTCCCGGTGAAGTTTGTTCTGCCTCTTTTGCCAGAGAACTTTCAAGAGTTAAATCAACAAGAAGACATTTAATCATAGACTGAGTTTGGGGGAAGCCACAAAACCGTGTCAGGGTTATACAGTTGAACAAAATGCGGTAGTTTTTATCGTCAGAGATGTAATCAAACAAAGGAAAAACAGTACATGGCATAAAAACTGAGGTGTCAGGAAAATGAAACAACACATGGTGAAGAAAGATGTAAAGGTCAGTGATATGGCTACTTTGAGGAAAACACAAAGTATTTGTTAGCCAAGAGCCTGAGAGAGGTAGATAAAGGAAGGCAAACATTCAGGAAAGATCAACCTAATACTGTTTATACCAGTATTTTTAGCTTTTTAATTAGGTGTTAAGGGTTTTTATTCCACATAGTTTCTGCAAATGAAAATCTAAAACATTTGATGGGACTGGAGGGAGACTGACAGTTCAGCGCACTGGCTATGGGATATGGGGATGTTATTGCTCTCTGATTTTAGTAGGTTTATGCTTCTAAGTCAGTAACACACAATACATATCCGATGCTTTATCTGGAAAAAAAAAGTATATGGTATCAATGACTTCTGTAGCATGACAAACTAACTTTCCTGAACTCTCTAAAGAGCTCAGAACTGCATGACTTGTACCCAGCCCCTAATTACAATCAATGGTATCAAAAATTGCCACGACATTTCATGACACTTTTTGAAATCTGGATTAGGACTTGGATTCCGGAGATGAACAGAGAAAGCGTTTCCTGTATCTCTCTAGCCTCTTGGATATTTAGAGACAGAAGATAAAATATATAGACGTGTGAGACACATCCCATCCTTTCTTTTCTCACTTACAGTAACTCACACTATGTTACCATTAACTATGGCTGATTACACCCAAACTTTAGGGTGGTTGAAGGTCTAGAAAAAACCCAGAAGGTGTTAATTATGAAGGTGCTATTATTCTGTTTGAACATTTATCTCGCTCTGACTCTGTCAGGTTAGACATGGGGAGTACTGAGCGCTTTTAGGGTCCTGATTTGTTTTATCAAATACCCTGAGAAAGGTCAGAGGAACACCTTAAAAATGCTGTTCTCTCTATCGTGTATCAGGATATCACACGGAAGGTTTCCAAGCTGAATTATCCGAGTTTTTATTGCAGCTGATGCCCGAGATGAACACCCCGTGCAAACAGGAAAGGGGGGCAAATGGGTGAAACCTGGAAAAGGCAGTGGGTGTTTTGTGAAGTTCTCTGTCAGTTGACTTTCCCGACTGGAGTCACCATTTTCAGATTGCGAGTCAGAGCCCGTTTCCAAAGATCTGTTATGTAAATTCCAATTTACATCCTATTATTGCAGACACGCTGCAGATGCTATTATGGATAATGCTTTTGAGTCAAGTAAAAATGTGTCATTTTCAGTCTCTATTTGCATACTCTCTGTGATTTCTTTGCTAAATAAAGACAGCACATCTATCTTACTCCGGTCTATGTGATCTTTCATGGGATTTTATAGCTTGTATTTCTTTTTTTCTGACATTTAGGTAGCTTTTCCTCCCAGAATATTTTTAATTTCATTCATATACAAATTCTCAACACTTACGTCATGTCTGAGCATTACTAAATTTAATACACCTTGACTAGGATTAGCAGCTATTTCCCTTGCCTTAAGAACCCTTTTTTTTCCTCTTCTTCTCAAGTTAAGGAACATTAGAAAAAAGTTGTAGATGAACGCACAAGCTATGAAGTCTTTCTACCGAAAATTACTGCAGCTGTGAGGAATTTTATTGATGCGACAGAATTACTGAGGTTCTTACCCTCTGCAGTCACCAGAGATCCTACAGGTTTGCTAAGGGCAAGGGAAGCCCACAAAGAGAATTCTTTTTTTGATTTCCCAAAATGGCAACTGTCCCCTTATTTCAACATGTCCTTTTTAACTTTTTCCACAATATCTGAGTGATATGAACTGCATAGTTGTATTTCCCCACAGGAAGGAGAGCCTTAACGCAGGCTGCAGCAGCTCTCGTACATCACGTACGTGTGGGAATCTTACACAGTGGGAAGACTCTGATTCCCCTGTGCTATGTCACAGGATCCCAGAATGGTCGGGGTTGGAAGGGACCTCTAGAGATCACTTAGTCCAACCCCCTGCCAGAGCAGGGTCACCCAGGGCAGCCCCACAGGAACGCGTCCAGGCGGGTTGGAAAGTCTCCAGAGCAGGAGACTCCACACCCTCTCTGGGCAGCCTGGGCCAGGGCTCTGTCACTCTCACAGTGAAAAAGTTTTCCCTAATGTTTTTGGGAAATCTCCTGAGTTCCAGCTTGCATCAGTTGCCCCTTGTCCTATCACTGGACATCCCTGAGAAGAGCCTGGCTCCATCCTCCTGACACTCACCCTTTCCATATTTATAAACCTGAATGAGGTCACCCCTCAGTTCTCCTCCAAGCTGACGAGACCCAGCTCCCTCAGCCTTTCCTCCCCAGGTAGATGTTCCATCCCTTCATCATCCCTGGGGCTGCGCTGGACTCTCTCCAGCAGTTCCCTGTCCTGCTGGAACTGAGGGCCCAGAACTGGACACAACATTCCAGATGTGGCCTCACCAGGGCAGAGCAGAGGGGCAGGAGAACCTCTCTCGACCTACCAGCTCCTCCCCTTCTAACCCAGCCCAGGAAGCCATTGGCCTTCTTGGCCACGAGGGCACTGCTGGCTCATGGCCATCCTGCTGCCCACCAGCACCCCCAGGGCCCTCTCCCCTGCGCTGTTCCCCGACAGGTCAGTCCCCACATATAAATGCTCAATATTTATAGCTGCTTGGGTAGCACCGAATTTTTGCAGATCCAACCACACAGGTGGGACAGAGAGGAAGTCAGCTACAGCTTTCTACATCTAACAGCCAGCCTACGCTGGACCAACAGCGCCACGGGAATTCACAAGACTTTGCAGAGGAGCAGGACATCGTGGCCCATGCACAAGTTCTCCAAGACCTTTCTTGGCTAACTGTGACTATTTGTAGATTATCTTGCCTCACTCAAAGAGAGATCATTTTCAACATTTTCCATCTCAGAGTTTTTGGTTTCTGAAAAGACAGAGAGTTTATCAACCCTCCTCTACGTGTTGGAATGAAAAACGTGACATAGGTTATTCAGAAGGCCCAGTTAAGCTAATGAAGTACTGAGGAATAAAACAAACACCTTGTAAAACACCTCTGTCCCACTCCTCCAAATTTCTAATGGTCTCCAGAGCCAAGCAACACAGTTTACAGGATGAGTTTTGCCTTGAAGGGAAAGCAAAAGAGACTTGTCAAGAGCAAAGGGGCTCTCCCAGACTCAGACTCGGGCACCAATGAAAGAAAGTCCCAGAGATGAAGTTCAATATTTGTAGGAGTCCAAACAGATCAAAATTTAATGACCACCCCTGTAAGCTTCTCTTTCTCTAACGGGTCTCCAAAGCGTGTCAGACGTGAAATGTATCAGTATTCAAATGTAATGAAATGTTGGGAATCTGACTGCGAGAAAAACCAATAGAAATCAAGTTGCCTTTGTGTTGCTCTTCTTGTTGTTTGCTTTTTAACATTAAAATGTCATTGACTAACACTGGCTTGGTAACCACAGATAAAGCAGAGCTGAAAGATAACTCGGTTAATGAAGCTTGTACTTGGCACACATTAGGCAGCCTTGACAGAACCCTGTGAACGAAGAATTGAACAAATGTGAGCCATAAAAAGATTACCAATGAGGAGCTAATATGACGGAATTTGAATAAAAGGTCTGAACCCCATGTTCCTTTTCTTTCCCTTAATCTTTAATGAGTAGTACTGTTTTGAAATTAGTCTCTGTAACAATTACACTTTCTGATTCATTAGGTTTGGGGATTGTGTTCAGGGCAAATGTGTCAAGCTCAGAGTGAGAAATACATTCTCATCTTTTTTTCCCAGCTTCTCCCGTCCCTCTACACATTTGTCATTTGTATGTCTGCTCATATCCAGGCAGTCTGATGCCTGACTGGTGTCTGGGCTGGGTGCAGGAAATATTTCTCTTTACTCACTGGATGTAGTGCCAGGTGGAATGAATCACTCATTGCTCCCTTGAACTTAAACTCCACAGTAGCTGTGATGACTAACTTGGCAGTGTGACTCTGGGCGATCGCGCTTACACCCACACATAGAGAAATGCCCCCTGTTTCAGATGAAAAAATCTTTTTTTTTTTAAACAATCAACTCTGCATTCAACTGTCAGAGCAGCTGGGAGCCTTACTTTGGCTCCAGGACCACGTTTCAATCTGCTGCAACACTCACACCACCAGCTGAACTTACCTTTGTGGGCTCCCTGTCCCTTTGGGTGCCACTGGGCATGGATGCTGGGGGTGCCTTCACTCATTCATCTGAGGAGCCACCTAAGGTCAGATGGACCAGTTTGGGCTTCCCAGTTCAAGAGAGAGCGGGAATTATTGGAGAAAGTCCACGGGAGGGCAATGAAGATGACTGGGAGACTTGAGCATCTCTCTTACGAGGAAAAGTTGAGAGAGCTGGGACTGTTTAGCCTGGAGAAGACTGACAGGAGACCTTATCAATGCCTAGAAATATCTAAAGGGTGGATGCAGGAGGATGGAGCCCAGCCCAGTGATGGGACAAGAGGCAGCAGGCACAAGCTGGCACACAGGGAGTTTCATCTAAATATGAGGAAGAACTTTCCTGTGAGGGTGCCGGAGCCCTGGCACAGGCTGCCCAGGGAGGTTGTGTCCATCTCTGGAGACTTCCCAAACCCATCTGGATGGCTCCCTGTGTGATGTGCTCTGGGTGAGCCTGCTTTAGCAGGGGGGTTGGACTAGGTGATCTCTAGAGTTCCCTTCCAACTCCAACAAGTTTGTGGTTCTGTGACTACAAAAGACTGAACTGGGTCTTCCCCAGCACCCTTGAAGGGGACACAGAGGATGTACTGTTCAAAGTGAGACACCTTCCCAGAAACAGGTTCCCTGTCACACACATGGCAAGCCAATCTCAGCATCTGCAACATTAAAAGCAAGCAGAATATTTAACTTAACCCTCACGTTGGCAGATGATGAAAAAATATGAGAAAAATCAGAACGCGAGATGCTTTCTGCTCAGAGGGTATCTTGGTGGCTCCTGGTGACAGCCAGGACCAGCTGCAGACCAAGCTTTGTACAGAATTCAGCTGAATGTGCAACATCTGGACCAAGCTGAAGCAACGCGCAAATGTGGCGCCTCTGTCGTACCAAATGGGTCCGTCTCGGGGCTGCTATTGATATTCTGCAATCGAGAGGAGAATATCTCCTTCAAGGAATGTCCTACACCAGGCTCTGCCTACGTGGGACGGTCAGGTAGTCTAACGAGAAAGCCACCCCACAGCATGGTGACACAGTGAAACTGGTCACTCAGGATTCAGGTGACTTATCTGCACAGAGATGACTGGTTTTTTAATGCTTAAAAACTGGAATTAGTGACTGAATCTCTCCTTAAGAAGCATCTTCGTGGAATTTGACAAGACTAACTTCTTGTACCATCAAGAGAGGTGTTTGTACCATGCTGGGAAATAATGTGTTTTTTCCGTAGCAACATTTTGTGCTGCTGGTTTTCAAAAAGCTAAGCCACAAAACGACACCGAATCGTAAAAGAAAACAGAGAATTGATATATAATCTCCGTTAAGTAACAACACAACAATAGGAAAGCTACCTTGATTTTTTCCCCTCTATTTTATTTACTTATTTGTAACAGCGTGACAGGGAGATGCTGTTCCATTAAGGACTCTCACCAGAGACAAGCGTAGTCCTCGCCATGCAGTCAGGATCAGCAGTGTCTATGTCCTGGTTCTAGGGACTATTCTGCTTCAGAATCTTCTCAAAGTTGAGTTCTTTGAATCCAGACCTTTACAGCCTTGCAACCAACTATGTTTTATGGATGATTAAAGCCTAAGAAAAATTTCCCAGTGCACATCTGTATTGGGAATTTTGTGCAGTCTTTTTGCTCAGAAGAATCCTACAAGCATTGGAAACTAATCATCAGAAGGAAACAGCTATAGAGATGTAAATAGTTTTTAGGGTTCCTCTAAATGTGCAACTTGGGATGTTTAATTTGCAATAACCAGTGCTATGAGAAGCGCATTCCAAAAAACTTGCAGAACATAAACATTGCAGTGAATTTTCTCGACAACACAGACCACAGTGTCCCCGTGAACATCTCCAGCCACTACCCAGAGCTATTTTAGACGTTGTTGGTAAAGGTATGTATACCATGACCAGTGAAAAAAGACTCTGTAATTCTCAAAATCAAACATATTATGTGTAAAAAGTGCGTGCATTTGGGCAAACAGACTGCAACCAGCAGCAAGTGGAAACGGAGGAGCTAGAAACCACGCAGCGGGTAAAAAGGCACCTTGTTACTGATTGACAAGTCTGGGCTTCATAAACTCTGAGGGCTTCATCGCAAAACACAGTGAAGCAACTTCATTTGTTGAGACAAACTGCAGGAAAAAATCAGGCCCACCTGGATGGTGCGTGTGCACGTGTAAAATCAGCTGAAGCTCTTCTCTGGTTGCACAGATTAACTCTTCATTGGCTTCCCTATTTACAGGAAACAACAGATGCACCAAATCAAGCTCAAACAAGCCATCTCCCTCCGTCTTTTTCTCAGCAAATGCGTACATTACGTGCAAACTTTCCTCTCAAGTGCCAAAGTGCCTTTGCAAAAGCAAAATATTGACTTTAGGGGTTGAAATCAATTTTTTGTTTGATGCTAGGCTGTCAGGCTTTGGCTGTACATAGTCAATGAGAGTTCTGGGTAGTTGTTTTTTCATTAGTATGCATCTGATTGAATCGAATGCCGTACAAGTAACGCTTTTATAAAGGTCCGTCTCACTGTCAAAGGATAATATGCAGACTTTTCACTCATAGTGTTTATTATTTAACTAAATAAAAGGGAATCACAGACCAAGCAAATCAAAGCAGACTATTACTATTTAGACTTTGACGGTTTATGAAGAATCATTGCCTTAAACACAGAGGAAAGTGGGAAGAAAACCCCACCAGAATATATGTCAAGAGTGTAAATGAGTTACTTAAATAACATATTTAAGTTTCTAAATAAGTTATTGGAAATATGGGAAAGTAGCTTCCACAGTGCCCAACTAAGCTAATTTCCCTGAGGCCCTGGAGACTCTGGATTTTCTGCTGGTCTTACTGAAATGCAACACCTTTCTCTACCCTCATCCTATACATTGGAGGCAACAGCAGCCCTTGAAGGCTCGGGGTACTGAACTGCTGGCCCTTCTGGTCTAGTCACATAAGCCAAAAATAAACTATAGCTCCTTCTCTCTAAGAAATAACCCAAACAGAAAAACCAACCGTGACTCTCACTACCCCAGCGAGATGCTGGAGTTGCCACATTTCCATGTCTGGAAAGCCCTAAATACAACTCTTAATTATCAGGAGGACGCTCAGATCACTTTGCTGTGCAGCACTGTTGGCTCCTCCGAGCTCCCTTCGAGCTACAGGACTGAGGATAACCCGCCTCCACTACATCCTAATGGGGGACAGCACCTTAATGAGGCAAAAATATCACTGACTGGAGTGAAGGACTGCACATCTGCGCTCTGACTTTGAGTTAGTACAAATGACACTCATCAGATGTTTTTAAACACACGTGCCTGAAACTGCAACCTGCCTCCTGAAGAAGTAAGAGTCTGCAGCTCTCTCTTTTCTAAGGAAGACATATAAGAAGTCAGCGGTTCTGAAATTCATAGAATCACAGAATGGGTTGGGTTGGAAAAGGCCTTAAAGATCAGCTCGTTCTGACCCCATTGCCATGAGCAGGGACACCTCCCACCAGCCCAGGTTGCTCCAAGTCCCATCCAACCTGGCCTTGGACACGTCCAGGGATGAGGCATCCACAGCTTCTCTGGGCAACCTGTTCCAGCATCTCACCACTCCCACAGAAAACAATTTCCTCCTTGTGTGCCTGTTTTTAAGTGTCAGAAGGTGTACTCAGTTCCCCATGTTTTACAGATCGCAATGTACGTTATATAAACCCTAAAACTCATCTGCAGTCAGCCAGGATACCCCAGCAGCAGCTGGGGATTAGGCAACGTCTGTGCCACTCGGATGACTACCCCTCACCAGTCTCCTTTCAGCGGTGTCCAACTTGCACAGGCTCGGCACAAGCAGCTGGATGCCGTCCCTCATGCATAAAAGGCCTGGAGAAATGGAAATAACTCTCAGATTTGCTGCCTCCCCACACATTTAAGCAACACAACTGTTACAACACCTAAGGTTATGCTTCTTGCAAGAAATGTGGCGCGTTTCTCTGATGTCTGCGCTTTACTGACTCGAGGCGCCGAGGAACTCTTTTGTACAGAGAGAGTTTAACCGGTTTCCCTGCGCACGCTGTCTCCTGCGTCTGTCGCGGAGCCCTTTCAGGCGGTCACATATGGAGACAAATATATAAACAAACAGAAAACACACAGTTCAGCCTTGTCCAAAGCAGACATACAGTTACACGGTCAAATTTCAGAACCGTTTGTGTAAAGCAGCTCCTCAAAATAAAGCACATCCGCAAAAGGTGCCTTTGGCTGCTGTAATAGCAAATAAACTCAGGATTTTTGCCAGCACAGCTCTGTCAAATACTGTCAGCACTTTTTTTTTTCTCCCCATATACCTATATTGGAGAAGCTTGGAAATAGAGACCTGATCTTTGCCTGTTTCTCCTGGAAAACAAAATGAACAGTCTCTATTTTGCTTACGCCCTTCAAAAATCTCAGCTAAAATGCAGCACTGTTGTGACTTAGCTGAACACAAACAAAGAGGACTGACAAATCCCCAGCTCCATCAGGAAAGCTCCCTATTTAGAAAAGCTGAGGAAAAAGTCTGCTTTAAATAATTTTTACAGTGGTGTTAGCGATGACCCAGAGACTGTCCTTTCGCAAATACGCAGCGATACAATGTCCGTGCAGCTCGACGGCACAACAGGATCACTCTGAGCAGTCAGGGTGAAAGATTATTATTCTGCAAAAGCATTAAAACAAATTTACTGTATTCGGTGTTAACTTGCAAGCTTTGGGTCTGGAATCCAACCTCTGAGGGGCGTGTAATTCCCAGAGCCACCAGGGAGTCGCAGACATCTGAGGGAAGGTTTTGTCCCTTTCTTTTCCGTTCAACCACATCCCAGGCTTGTGAATGAATCGGTCTCTGGAAACGCACAATTCCACGATTTCGCAGCAAAGTGCTTGTGGAATGTGACATGAAGCAGTATAACACAATGCCAACAAGCACTAATGATTTTAATTATTTACTCTAGAGAAAGAAATAGGGAAAAATTCATGTTGGCAGCAAGTGAAATAAACTATTTCAAGCCTTTGCTGGCAAACGGAGATTTCTTCCTGACTTTGGATCAACTTCTGTACATGCTGCCACCCAGGCGCCACCAAACAGAGGCCCTGCACAGTATGGATCTAGTTTGTCAGTTTTTCCTTTTCTCTCCTCTCCTCACTCCCACCCTCCTTTTAACAGTTTGAGGGGTTTTTTTTTGGCTGCCTTTTGAATTTTAACAAAGCCACTTCTCTTAAATACCTCCAAAGTGCAAGAGAAACCGGTGACAATTCTATCCGACAGCTGCGACTGTCACGGCGATTAATACCTACGCCCCCCTGGCCCAGCTACGGTGCTCACAAAAGCTGGCTGAGTCCCTTTGGTGAAAACCATGGGTGCAGTTAAGTGTAAAATCTCTCTGCACAGGTGGAAAACCTTATTCCCTTCGGCACAGGAATCTGATTTGTGAGAGCCGGTCTCCGTGACCTTTCCCTTCAGGTTGTATCTGACATTCTCGGCAGCACGGCGGCAGAAGGCTGCGCTCCAAATAATTCTGAGAAACAGACATAAAACTTTTCCGTTTTTATTAACACTTGAAGGAGCCACTAAAAGAAAATCAAACCTATGAATCTGTCAAGACACCCCTCAGCAACGCCGCGCTGTGTTCACAAAAGCGCCACAACGCAAAGGCAATGGAGTTTATCTGGGGTGGGTGTTTGTCTGTCTGTTCATGACGCTTTCACCCTTAAACACCTCAGTACTAATTAATATAGTCCCTCCGGCAACAGACTTCTGAGAGGAAATATTCACGATGAGTCTCATTTATGGTTAGTCTCATTTATCACTTTTTTGTTTTTTTGCTTCTACACTTTATGATATGAATCTCTAGCATGTAATGAATTTCAACGAAACGATAAATACACACACACCTAAATATTAATAGATCATAACAACATCTATACATGTTCATTTTTTCACATTATTATTCTGAACGTACCTTCGTACATCTCTCTGCCTTGTTACAGATAGACAGACAGAAATACAGCAGTACAAAGACAGAAAAAAAATGTTATAGTTAAAAGATTTTGATCTCTCCTTCTCCTTCATTCCTACTCTTAACTTTTTTGTTCCCCTTCAAGGAGGTCTTGCCTTTACTGGCACCATACATTAAAGCGATGCTTGCTGCCCATCAGCTTTCATCTTGGCAAATAGGCTAATTTAAAATGAATAAACAAGTTTCTGGTAGAACAAAAAGACTGCTTTTCTGAAAAAAACCAAACACTCCACTTCCAACTGTATCAGAACTATTTTTTATTATCCTAGTGGTTATTGTGGTTCAGTACAGGAGAGACTGAGGAAAAGCACCGTACCAGGCTACACAGCAGTCACTGTCAAATGCGTGACACAGAGAAAAGTTTGCAAGAGGCGTCTTTCTTTCTGCAAGTCACGCTTCCTAGACACAAGTCTGCAACGTGCCCGCGAGTGAGAGCGCCGCTGGATCACGGAGAGCTCAAAATATGCCAATGCGGAGAGTTCCAGGTGCTCAAAGAGAAGGTAGGTACCACCTCCCAGTTACACCCGGGGCGCCGTGACATCTGCCACCTGCAAAACTCCACCGGGAAAATTAGAAAATGGAGTGCTGAAAGAAGGATACACGTGCAGCCCCCTGAAGGCAGGCGCTCCGCTTGTTCAGTAACGTGCTTTGGAAACCCACAGTCGCTGCACTAACTGGAGCCCAATATGAGCTGAAGATTCCTTTAGCCTGTGGCTGTTCAACGCGCTCCGATAACACCCGGGCGTGAAGCGCGCGCCTTTAAAGCTCACCCAGATTATCATGAAAGATGAATTTTCTAAGGTTCTTTTCATTACTTTCTGTAAGTGCTCTTGACATTCTCCGAAGCAGTTTAGGAGAGCTTCCCAGGAAAAATGTCAAAATAAAGTAATAACGTTCTTATAATATTGTTCAACAAAATGTGAGCCCGGCGCGATTTTAAAATGATGATCAGCAACCCGGGCAGACAGTGCACGGATGCACACACCTATATATTATCAGGGGCTTTAGTGGGACCCAAACAATGAACAATAATTTCACATGAGAATCGCCAAAGAACTAGAACAACAGGTTAGTGTGGACAGGGGAGTTTATATGACCTTCAAGTATCTTGACAATATACATTTCAACCACATATGAAACTTCTGTTTCCAACACAGGTAGTTATTCTTTGGGTGAAACAATTTATACTGGCTTCAGACTGGAAACATTTGCTATAAAATTTATACCGCTTCTAACTTTTTCTAAACAGAACAAATCAAGTTCAGTACGGAGTCGTATTAAAATACTGCCTTGTTTTTTTGGGCACAATCTTGTTAAAACTGGTTTACTGCCTGCCACAGGCACCGACTGGCATAACTGCGTGAAGGTGACAGAATTTTGGGGGTTTAATTAAGCAGATGATCATAAAGATATATTTTATTATCCGTAATTCAAAACCTACTTGTGATAAAAGGGGGAATTTTTTCGGTTCCCTTCGTAGCCCCAGAGCCTGCCCTACCCCTAGCTGAATGATGTATGGTCTGGAACGGACCCATCATAAACCACAGGCTGTAAATTAAACAGTGGGATGAATAACTGGCTGGAGGGTTTTAGGAATGCTAACATAACACATGTTATTCAGTCTACTGTGGGGGGGGACTTCTTTCAAAAACCACATTTCTGAAGCAGAAGTACAATTACTTAATGACATGATTTAAGTGAATAATGACTGGATATTTTTAGCTATAAGGCTCGAATTTCACGGCATCTGTTTATGCACAGAACTTTGGATTACAGAATCACACAATGGTCGGGGTTGGAAGGGATTTCTGAAGATCATCTGGTCCAACCCCCCTGCCAGAGCAGGATCATCTCGAGTAGGTCACCCAGGAACGTGTCCAGCAGGTTTGGAAAGTCTCCACAGACTGCACAACCTCTCTGGGCAGCCTGTACCAGTGCTCCGTTACCCTCAGAGTAAAGAAGTATTTCCTTTTACTTACTTTTATCCCAAAAGTTCCTAAAGCACTTCACATATTTACCAAATTGATAGCCAAATTACAAGGAAGAATCATTTATCCCATCACTGGAAGACCGTCCCACTAATCAAAGAAGAAGACAGCTGCTGCCTGAAGAATACGCCCTGGCTCTGCTGAAGCCAACTGCAAAACTCTGATAGACTTTAGCAAAGTTGGAATTTTACAACTCATCCTCTGGACAAAAAAAAAAAAAAAATTTAAGAAAATCCTTAATCCTTTAATAGTGGAAACCAGGCAGCACTTTCTTTATTCTTCAGTTCCAGTGATCAAAACATGACAGGGGCAGCTCTGTGTTTGCCGTTACGAATCTGGCAGCCGAGCTCCCTGTCAGCGTAACCATTCGGAAAGAAATGTGCAGAAACTCCCACAGAGACACGTCGCCCTTGATCTGCAGCACAACTCCTGTATTGTCAATACTCGCCTTGATCTGCAAGGTTCCTCTTGATGTCAGCGGCAGTTTCGCGCGCCGTGTGGGCAGTACGGGGCTCCTAAGGCAAGTTTTAGAAGCTGGGGATGCATTGAGATTAATCAGGATTTGATGCCTTGCTGGAGAAAAACAAACGAGCAAGGTTTGTGGATACAGGCAGCGAGGAACACGCAACTGCAGCCGGAAAAAAACCAACTCACCGCAGTGAAGAATTCCAAATGAAGCCAGAGAAGAAATCAAGAGTGAGGTAGGAGAAGGTTAGCCTTGAAGAAAGGCTAATTCGCAGAAGGACCAGTTTGTCTTCATCTCCTTTAAGAGTTTTTCTTCTGAGCTATCAGTTTTCTTCTGAAGCATCCCCGATCTTCCCACATCAGCCAAACCTGAGCCTCCCAAGCCCTGACAAACTGTCTTTAAAACCAGATCTTCGAAGCCATATAAACCAGGAGGGGTTGGAACCAGCTGCTCAAATTTCTCCGCACCTTTCCCCTGCCTAATCCAGACTGGTATCTACTGGAAGATTCATGGGCAAAATACCCAATTGCTCCCTGAAGTGAACCAACCCACAGGTGCAACTCTGACGGGATCTTCTGGACCAAGAGCTGGCCTGACCACACCAAAAAACTCCGGGCAGCAGGGAGGTTACACTCTCCATTTCTTTAAATCCAGGGTAGTAAAGCTGTCAGCTGCAAACCCCCAAAGCTTCCGTGTAATCGCACAGCGTCTAGTGGAGGAGTAAAGCGATATTCTCTCTATTTGGGCCATGATGCTTTTAAAACAATCTATCCGGTCCACACAGAGAGCCAGAAACATAAAGAATATTTTTTATTGCATGGCAACTTTCACCCTAGATTCTCTGAGTAATTTACAGTATTAATTAGTTAAGAGCGGCTGATAACAGGACTCCAGATTAAGATGATTATGACTATAATTAAAGGTAATGAAATGATGAAAGGACCTGTGCTTGGCTCGCACATTAAAATGGTGAACTCTGAAGTAACAAAAACAAAGTCTAGCAGTAAGATTTGTAACTGAGCACGCATGAACTTACGCATTTCATTTCTCTAGGCCAATCCTGCCTCCAGCTAGGAATATGTGTGTGTGAGATCTGAAAGATTTGGTAAAAGCTTTACCACGGCACAGGGATTAACACCAGAAGAGCAGGAAAAAAACCCGTGACCAGAAAGGCACGCAGGGTTCTGTGGTGGCAATTAAAATGGAGTGACTGAGCTCAAATATTTCCAGCTTTCCAAAGGAAACTGTTTGGACGACGGTGACGGGAATTCTTCAAGACCTTGCTGTCCATTTTGGTTCTCTTCTTGATGGATACATATCGTGTGCGTTCAGGATTGCTGTCTTTTGGAAAGATGTATTTGCTGAGCCCAAGGATTCACCTTGAAAATGCTTTTATTGTGAGAGGCAGTGCAGGCCAGCAGTAGCGTGTAAGTGTCGAACTCCAATACACCATGGCACTGCGGCGGCACGGTAGGAAGGCTGGCCAGGAGACAGCTTTCTCTGAAGATCGAGAGTCCTTCAAATGGAATAAGGAGACAAAGCACAGAACTACAGAGAATACCTGACCTAGATTATGGCTGGAACTCAGCTTTCTGGAGGTATTTTTTTTATGACTCTTGGAAAGGAGTTATTTCCAAAACAGCAGAAGTAATAATGTGTGGCTTTCTGATGGCTGTTTTGGCTAACCTGCAGGCTGCTAACAAAACCAATGGGCATCACTGTAATTCTCCTTGTCCTTTCTTCCACAAAGGCACCGATTTCTACAAAATTTGTAAGAATTTGGTATCTTTGAGACCTCTGCTTCCCCATCAAGCAGCTGAAACTGGCCAATAGCTTAAAAAAATACATGTGTGGTGTCTGCAGATGGGTAATACAGTTATTTAAGCCTTACTTTCTTAGGAAAATGAAGGTGATTGCGTTGGGTGGAGCAGCTGAGGGAGCTGGGGCAGTTCAGCCTGGAGGAGGCTGAGGGGAGACCTTCTCACTCTCTACAACGACCTGAAAGGAGAGTGTAGTGAGGTGGGTGCTGGTCTCTTCTCACAAATTACATTTAATAGACAAGCAGAAATGGCCTCAATTTACACCAGGGGAGGTTTAGGCTGACATTAGGAAAAACTTCTTCACTGCAAGGGTTATAAAAGACTGAAACAGGCTGCCCAGGGAAGTGGTTGAGTCATCATGCTTGGGTGTATTTAAAAGCTGCCTAGATATTGTGCTGAGGGACATGGCTTAGAAGTGGGTCTGGTAGAGTTAGATAGCGGTTGGACTTAAAGGTCTTTTCCAACTGTTCTGATTAGAATATTATGAACAGACTGCCTAGGGAGGTGGTTGAGTTGCCATGCCTGGATGTGTTCAAGTGTCGTTTAGATGTGGTGTTGGGTGATGTGGTTTAGGGGTGACCTTGTAGTGTGGGGTTAATGGTTGGACTTGATGATCCCAAGGGTCTTTTCCAACCTGAATTGTTCTATGATTCTATGATTTTATGCTCCCTCTGTCTTAAAGAGTTCAAGATTTTACAGGGAGAAAAAGAAAGTGGTGACCACCAGCTCCATTTCTTTTAGGAATCAGTATAAAAGCTCCAGCGAAATGACACATCAACTAAGTGTCCTTTCGTGCAAAAGAACCTTCTTTTTCTTCCTCCCTCGAAAAGACTTAGGATCTTCATGAGATCATCAACCGAACACAGCACACAGCTTATGATGAGGGACTTCTCCAGTCAAATGGCCTCCTCATAATGACGGAAGGTGTCAAAATTGTGGATGAAACACTGGGAGTAATCACACTGCAAGGAGGGGATGTATTCTCTATCTGCATACAGTCACCAAAGTTTGTAGTAACTCCGAACTTCCCTCTGCAGTCCAGTGGGAACCACCAGATTCTGAGACTTTACCTTAATTAAAAGTTTGCACCACCCCACTGATGCCTGATAAGTAGCCATTCAGAATTGAATGCTGGCAGATTAATAAATCACAAAACTTTGACTCATGCTTTCCAGACACTGTTTCTGGCTGGCACTACAGGCAGCCTTCACCAGAGACCAGTATCTCCAGCAAATCCAGCAAGGATCCACGCACAAGTAGCAACAGTTATTTCTGTCTCTTAGCTGACTCGGAGCTGCTGATAAATATTCTGCTCACCCCAAAAGGGCTTCTACCTACAAAGAATGTCAAATGAACAGGTATGGAGGCAGAAAGGAAGCTCTGGTTGATGTGCAACAGCGCTGCGGCTCAAACAGCTTACCTGCAGCTGAAGGCAAGCTAGTCCTCAGAGCTGTATGAGCTGCAGAAGGTTGTCTGGAAACTCAGCCTCTGGCATAACGAAGAGAACAGAGTGGTTTTCTGAGGGAAAATTGGCAAAGGCTCCAGCTCGCCAGTGATCTGAACAGCCTTTCATCAGCTTTCATATGCTCTAAATTCAAGATACAGAAGCACACAGTGCTCTAAGCTATGGGAGTGCAAGTGTATGGCCTGCCCGACGCGTACGATGCCAAATCATAGAATCAGAGAATCAGAGAATCAGA
>NW_009733695.1:0-546 GCF_000703405.1 Apaloderma vittatum
CTTGGTCATTCCATAGCATCCAAGCCTGGGGCTTGGATCTCCTGGGGGGGTTCTGTGGAGGTCTCTGGTGGTCTCCAGCAGTCTCTGGTGGTCTTTAGGAGAGGAACTCGGGGACTGCCCTGAGCAGGGGTTCCCTGCCCCCTCCCCACAGGAGTGGCCCCGCACTCACTCAGAATTCTTCTCCATGTCCTTTGGTTGGGATCCCCTGGGTGGGAGCGTGTCCCTTCCTCCTGGAGACTCGGGGGCTCCTTGACCTTGTTGGAGGAAAATCCGTTCTGCACCCCTGGTAGCATCACACAGGGCGAAGTGTGATCTGTTCGCACCAAGCAGGATCTCACACCTGAGGGATCAGAGTAGTCGGCAGAACCTCCCCGAAACGAGGCTGGAGTGCAGTTTCACCAGCACAGCTCTAATCCTCCTGGTGGGGGATGGCCGGAAATGGCTGCAGCAGGTCGGCGGACACATGGGAGCACTTGGGGGACTTGTTCAGGACCAAGAAGGGGAACGATCCTGTCTGGGTCTCCTCCCAGAGCCCCCTCAGCCCCA
>NW_009733696.1:0-447 GCF_000703405.1 Apaloderma vittatum
ATTCGAGTGATTTTTCCTCCATTCCGGTACTATCAGGCCTCAAAACCTGACACATGAGGTCCTGGTGCTGATCTCCTGTTCACAGAATCAGCAGCAGAATCAGATTCAACTTCAAAAGGGGGTGAGGAAGGAGGATGAGGGGATAAATCGGACAGGAGCTATAGGAGCTGATGGTGCTATATCTAATTAGGGCTCCATTTAGTCTTGTTCCTTTTCTTTAAAGTCAAATGCTTATGGCACATTTTGGTGGAGGTACAGGCTGAATAATTCTCTTGTACTTACTTTTCTTTTACTCGTAAAGGCATTTCTTTGTTACAAGGCTGATCGTTCATTCTCTGCCATTCTGGCTTTTCTTGAAGGTAAAAGAATAATCAACATACGGCACCTCGTCCCATTTTCCTTTGAACTATAATACTAAGTCCCATTCAGAGGCCATTCTTCACCATC
>NW_009733697.1:0-15723 GCF_000703405.1 Apaloderma vittatum
CTGGAGTGGCTCTGCCAACGGCATACTCAGTAATCTCTGCCTAACCCGAGGGTTTTGCTGTCATTAAGGCAGCTAAGGGCTGACATTTTCGCTTCTGAACCCCTTTTCCAGAGTGCCAGCAGCACAACCTGCCTGCAGGGGTGTTACCTCGTGCGAGCGTGCGCTCGGTGCATCCCCGAGACTGGTCCGAACGGCCCCGCGGTAACGCTGCAGCCCGGCAGTTCGGGGTTTTGTGTGTAAGAACATTCAACGCTACATGGTTCACCCATCTTTCACTGCAGAAATCAGACCAAGGGTTCTGGCTGGATTAGTCTTTTTTGAAAGTTAGTATTATTTTAATGCAGATTGTTGTGCTTGGGTACATAATTAGAGCTTTTTAAAGCTTGATTATTTTTTGGTGGTGGTTTTGGGGTTTTTTTTGGACATGGCTAAGGGCTAAAGAGGTGGCAAAGTAGAAAAAGAACAGCCCAGCTGTTTACATTTTATCCTATGCTTATATGCTCTCTTAAAGAGGTGAATAAAATATAAAACACTGGAACTTCAACTTTTCAAAAACTTGCGGTGAATAAATTCACTATTTTGTGAGACAATATTAGCAAAAATGTGCACAAGTGCAAGTTGGTTCAGAGGCTGTTTTTTCCTAATTCCTTTCTACCAAAAAAAAAGTTAATCTACTCCCACTCTGCAAGCAGGCAATACCCAAACAAGGAACAGTAAATAATGAAAATCCACAGAGTGCAGGCAGGCCACTTCTACGTGGAGGGGTGTCCGACACGCCTGGAATTGCCTGGTCTGGGGTGGATGCACAAAGTTCTGCTTTTGTTCTTCCTTCGCTCTCCCCCTGTGCCAGGGGCAGGAAGCAGCAGCTGGCTGGTGCCAGGCTGCCCACCAGGGCTAACCCGCGACAGCAGGTGTGGCAGCGGGGAATTCCAAAAGAACAGTGCAAATCCTCTTTCCTGCTGGGCAGATTGAGAGAGCTCAGGGAACACAGGTGGATTTTCACAGGAAAATATTGGGAGTTACAACTTCAGGAGCCAAGTGGAGCCTTGTGTTTGTTTTGAGCAGATGACTCTCTGGCTATTCCTCACCAATATCATTTTTAGTTTCTTAGTTTAAAAAATTGCATGATCATAATTACCATCTGTCTATCATGAAAGAGGAAAAAAAAAACAAAAAAACCCCAACTAAGGCATTTTAAGTGGTGGGCAAGCAGCAGCAATATGGACTCCACATAAAATGCTAAACTTCCTACTGGAAATAAAGAAGTGTACAAACCTGACTTTTCCAGAACTCCCAAACAAGTGTTGTGGTAGCAATATCGAAGCAACATGAAGTTCTGAAATTAGTATTTGCAAGACTTGAAGTTCTAACAATGTGCAGCTACCTCCTGTTAAGATTACATTCAGGGCAAATGCACTTTGTACTTTGATTTATTATTACTATTAATTTCAGTTAGCTGAGAAAAACCACATGAAAGGATTCTGCATATAAAGGAATTGGGGTCTCCATTCAAATTTTTATTTCTGTGCAGCTACTGTGAATAAATCAAACTATGGCATGAGCTCAAATAACTCTTAAGAGAACTGAGATAAACACAATTGATACAGGATGGTATTTGCTGCCAAATCTAGAGCAAGAAAGGGTTCTTGAAGTATTTTTTTGTTGGCATAAAATGATAGTCATTTTGTTCCATATTGGAAGGATGCGCTTCCAATCTGGATACATTACTGGTTCCATATTGTCCTGGTTTAAGCATAGGAACAAAAGTGATTAAATTAAATTTGTTCCAGCTGGCTTAGCTGAATAAAAAGCTGTTTACGAAACTTGGATTCCTCGGTAGTAAGTCTGTGATGATCAGCAATGTTTATAATCCACTTAGCTTTGTAAAGTACAGCTAGGGACAGTGTAAGATTTTAAAGTTAATAACTTAAGGAATATCCCATGGTAAACTAATTACAAGCTCATAAGCAAAGCAGCCAAGTAAGTTATTCCTTGAATTGTGTGACTTCTAAATCAAGTTTAACATTTCCAGTACTTTACCTAACTGACCTTTAATATGATTGTTTTCTAATGGAGAACTCTCTCATCACAAAACACTAAAATTAAGTCTTGTTCAATGGCAGCTGCAAAAGATGATTTGCCCTTTTGTGGAATTCTACACAATTTATACACAGCCTCACTGACCTTTTTGTAGCATAACCAATATGTGACTCCTCTGACATTTAAAAATGAAGGTAGCAACAACACCACCAACCGTCTAAACCGTACGTCCTACAGAAAGCTCTTTATCATGTTAAATGTTAAGCAAAAATTAAGTCAGGAGTTGCAAATATATATGAATATTAAGAGTAACTGTATTGCAGTACCCAAGTACGGAATTTAATCCTTTGCTCTTTGGCATCAATACTTAGAAAATGTTTTAAATTTGAAAAACAGCTATTGGATGTGGTCCATAAAAGGAAGTTTCAACTACACTGCTTCCTCTCCAAGTGCAGGGCACATCCTCTGCATTGGGAGGAGGAGGAAGAGAAGCAGCTTTGCCCACCACCACAAATTGAGAAGGTTCAAGTAAGCGACTCATGAGAAAAAGGATGTCAAGAAAGAATTTTTGAAGTATTCATGACTTGTGGAAACACCCAGTTTCTCCAAATGTACAGCAGTTGGGCTGTTCACAGCCTTTATACATTAAAAAAATCCTTGAATAGGTCGGCTTACATTACTTGCTCTTCCTTCACTGGTAACAGATACATGAAATCCTTGCTGATTTGATTTGTTTGTTACTCTAGAGGCTGTGTGTAAGGCAGGAAAACACATGACCTGCTCTCATTTATTTTCTGAGAATAGTATATACCCCTCATGTACTCCATGAGTGCGTGCAACTTTCTATCGAATCTCAAATAGTAACATAAAGTAAAGAATAGACCTATGGCTTGCGTACAACTTTGGAAAAAAAACCGGAAGACAGAAAAAAAACTTTTAAACTTTAGGCAGTTAAAAAAAAATTAAAAGAACCCGTATCAACTCACGATCATCTTGTAAGGATACAAAGCAAAAACCAGAAAGACAGATATTATATCCAATTTACGTTGAGAGATTTATTGCAATCTATTTTCACAATTTCATATGAAAACTTTTTAAAAGAACGTTCTTCTCACCTGCTTTTCCACCTTTCATGGCAATTAACAACTGGGTGGTTTCCTTCTGATTTTTAAACTGCAAGCATCCAGTTATTTTAGCTTTGAGCCAATTCTGTACTTCAGAATAGTCAATCTGGCTGACCTAAGTTAAAAATGCTGAATTTGTATTGCGTAATTTTTTACATTGTTTAGAAATGTGATACAATTTAATGTGACACTGGGATACCAACTCAAAGTATCACATTTTCATTAAAAATGTGCACAGTTGCCAATACAAAGTTTTGATCTCTTAAAATAATGTCTTTTAAATATACAGCTAAGGATTAAAAAAAAACTATTGTGGCACTTCAGTACATGAGATTTTTTTTTTTTATTGCATATTATAATGCTCAAATCAATACAGGTTCGTCAGTAGCAGGAGACACGCTTTCAACCGTGTCGTATTTGCAGGGCAAATCATCTCCCTCTTTCACAAGCAGCTCACGTTAGGGTGTCAGGCGTTTGGGGTCCCGTGGGAACATGGAGGTCTGACGAACATTATGCAGCCCAAGGTACAGCATGGTTACTCTTTCCAGCCCTACAACAAATGAAAAAAACACATCTGTGTGGCCAGTCTGTTGTTCCATACTCTTAAGAAGCTCAAGGTACTTTATACCTACAGCCAGCCTCACTTAGCACTTGTGTGACCAAACACCGAGCTGTGTGCATTAGCACGTCCCACTGCAGAAAGGAGCGAGAAGCAAAAACTGGCATTTCCCACACAGTGCCTTCCACCACGATGCAGGCTGCCTTTGGAACAGGAGCAATGGTTCTGCAGGCTCAGCCCTGCTCCGAATCACTTCGGACCTTCAAGAAAGACAGTGTAGGAAACTGAAAGGGGACAGAGGTAATTGGGAGAACTGTATCTTGAATACAGTCACAGAAGTACTGTCCAAACTGGTCTTAACAGCTTCACAGGAAGTGCCATAAGCAACTCAGCAAAAAACTACAGTTGGGGGAGTTCATCCCAAAACTGCTACAGTACAAAAATTTGGATTCTGCAATACATACCCAGCTATCTGTTTGATATCTTGATGGTAATAAGTATTTGATGGGTCATTGTGTTCTTTCTTTCTGAAATCTCTGAGGTTATGTGTGTACTGTGGAACACGGAAGGACTTCCTAATCTGTGGGGCTACATATGCGGCCCAGATGTAGCCTAGTTTTCACACTCTGCCCTCCTATGTTAAGGTTTCCATCTGAAACAGCTGGTACTTGGCCACGAGCAGCATTTACTCTACAGAAGAGAGGTAGCATCACCTTCCATGATGTCAGTTCTGACTGGCCTAAATGATTTTGGATCATATGCAGATGCTGCATCTCCCCTCATGAGCACTGCAGGACCATCGACCCTTACATCTTGCAGGCATTTCAAAAACAGTTGTCTCAATCGCATATGGCAGATCTAATGCACTTACTGACAGCATGCTTAGGAAACTGTTCTGAGAACATACTGAGAATGTACTTTTACAGAAGTAAGGCAAATGCAGAAAGACTGAATCCAAGAAATCGTTGTGTTTACTGATCAGGATGTACAGTGTCCTATTTCCATATGCATGAACAGATCTCACCCTGCTCAGGAAAGTAGTGTGTGTAACTATAAATTGTTGCCATTATGATGCCTAACACCTATCTTTGTTTTCATCTGAATATGTAAAATACACCTAAGCTATGAAGCCTCGGTATCTCTGCTGAAACAATTAGCATCAGCCCAACTGATTAGTTGCATTCAGACACATCACTGAATAAGACAGAAGCAAGCACCGATTTCTCCTCAGTGTAGAACAGCTTTTTCAAATGCTCTAAGAGACCAGCAGCTTCTGATATTAGTAGGTGATGATAAATCCCTTAAATTCTCCTCCGTGGTCAAATCTGAAAGTGATGTGCTTGACAAATAAATTGACATTTTTTTCTTGTGATCACCTGCTTTTTAAACTTGTCAGACTGGGCCATTAATATTTTGCCTATTTATTTTATGATGATCCTTACATTTTAGCTTCTCTTCTTACATCTTCCAGGCTAAACAGCTCCACATCTAACACAGCTACTCTTCTGAATTTTATACCAAACCCTACTTGAGATTGAGTGGTTTAAATTAATCTCAGGCTAACAAAGAAAAAAAATAAAATATAGAATCTTACCTATTCCACCACCTGCGTGTGGAGGTGCACCAAAACGAAAGGAATCAATGTAAGCCTTTATTTTCTCCAGATCTAGAAAGGAAAAAGATATGTTTCTCACCTGCTTAATGAACCCCAAGCCAAACACACAAGTAACTAGAGGGCTGCAAATACAATAAAAAATTACCAATTTAACTTATAAAGTAACAGTGGTGTTTTACTCATTACATATATAAATTACCCAGGACTATCTAAAAATTATGACTACATTGGTTTTGGTTTATAATTTTGTTAATAACTTAATAAGGGAAGAAATTCTAAAACTAAGTAAGATCTAGATCACAACTGTTCATTGTAATTTACATAAAGTGGTGACTTCTTGAATAAACTGCACTGAGAAAGCAAAGATTTAGCAAGTATTTTTCCATCTTGCTACAGCAGGACCTACTCCTTTTTTGCTACTCCCTACTTGCCACTTGGCTTTGCCAGTGACTGAAAGCATAATTTTAATCTACATTTTGCTCTCATGATCTCCACCTAATTTACTCTATTAAACCTGCTCCTATTAGCTGGCCTTGTCCCTGCTGAGTTTCGTGTTTGTGTTTTTAATTTCACCACTGGACACTTCTTCCTTATTTGCTCTCAGTTCAAGATTTTAAAAGGACAGCCAGCCAAGACTTTGCTGAAGTACTCTGTAAAAAGGTTGTCAGAGTAGAGAGAGGCATGACTGAATGAGATTTGTTTGCCCACCCTCATTCTGTTGAAGGTATTTCCTGCATTACATTCTCTCTAAAGTCCTCAGAAACAATTCCTTTTCACCAAGGTGTTGCTGGGAAACTAACTAGTTTCTTAGTACCAACACTCTAGATTAAAATGCTTAAACAGAATTTGATGGATTAACATTAAGAAAGAAACAGTACTGTGATTTTAGCACTACTGTCATATAACAAATTCTGCCTCCAATTTTTCCTCTAAGGGAAACAAATCATGATTTATATTCTCTTAAATTCAGCTTCATGTTGACTTGTTACCGATGCCGTGATGCTGGGCTCTTTCTGTCAGCAGCTGAGGATCATGAATTCTCTGAGCTCCAGACAAGATCTCTTCTCCTCTCATGAACATATCGTAAGAGTTAGAGTTTTTCTGGAAAAACAAAGATGAGTTTATTTCCTACCTACAGTTGCTCCATCACTGGGTGGCAAATATGCACCCTCTCAATAGCTTCACTTACAACAGCCGAAGTTGTGCAGCAACAGTGCAATGTATTTGGGGTCTGCCTGGGAATTACAGCCCTTGGGCTCCTCTCACTGAACACAAGTGGATTTTAAAAACTAAGTTCATCCCCATGCCCTTTGAAAAAACATTACACTTGCATTTAGTTATCCCAGCAAAAGATGCTCTAAAGACATTTACTCTGGAATAAATTGAGGAATTTCTAACAATGTGAAAAAGTGTATTTTCAGTTAAAGTGTCTGTTGCCCCGGAGGAAGGTTTTGGCCTCTTTTCAGTGATGGCAGCAGTGCTCTGACCATGGAGATCTCTTCATAAAGCTCTCCCAGATGTAGCTAGGTTTCTTTCTGGTGTATTTTAACCAGTGAAGAATAACTGTAAACCTTTTAAAAGTCATGTAACACAGATGTAGTTTAAGTCATCAGAATTTTAATTATAACACAAGATCATAAAAATATGCTTTATCAATTTTGTCAAGTTATCGCTACATGGAATAATTTTAAATATTTAAAAATCCCCACTGACAACAACAAAGAATTTTACTTACAGGGTTTACTGGGTCTGGCATTGTATAGAAAGGCCTCACAGCAAGAGGATATTTGTCAAGAATATAGAAGTCTGTGTCATACTAAAAGAAGGTAATTTAAAACAATTAGTACAAGAGAAAATGACGTAAAGAACAAATTTCAAGAGAAAGATATAACCCATGAAGCTCTGACAGAACCCGTGAAAAGATCTCCCAATAACTTTTCACAGATTTGACAGTATTATCTTAAAAAATAAGTTACCAATAGAAGTGGTGTATTATTTCTCAGTTTTCTAACACTAATTCTATTGTAAACATACAAATGTTTAACAATAAAATGTCTAGTTGCAGTAACAGCTGCGCTTTTTTTGCCGAATACATCGTCTTCGGCTTCTTTTTTTTTGCCAAATACCTATTCTTATGCTGTAGATTTAGTTAGAATCTGGTTTGTTGTTTTTTTAAAAAATTATCGTAAGAACTGTTTTTGGAATGTACTATCCTGTGTGGTGTGTGTAGTGTAAAAAATGACAGAAATAAATATAAAAATTTGAAAGTCTTTTGAAGTGTCTTTATAATGATAAAGACAAAAGTGTCAGTAGATGAAATATGTAGCAGCAAAATGAGAACGCAGTCCAGACAAATCAGAATGCTTAAGCTGATCACAACTCCTGCATGTTCTGGAATACTGTATTCCCAATCAGTGTGTAAAAAATTGTTTTACATGAAGTAGGCACTTATACCAACCTAAAGACTCCATAACATCAGATTCAATGACAGATTTATTTTTTCTAAAATAATTGTTACCTTTTCCTTTACCAGGCGTCCCAGGAGCTTTTCATTAGGTGTGCTGAAAAAGATTATCGCGATTAAAATCAAGTGATTTAAACTTGTACTGATTATATACTTCATAAAACTAAAAAGATTTCAAGCTACAGATCTGCTACACCTCATCCTTTGGAAAATGTAGTGCTTGTTTCCGAACGTTTTGGATTGCGCAGACAGAAATTTCAGAAATGAAGTATAGTTATTTCCATTCCTAAACTTTTTGTATTGGTCCTAGAAATCCCTTAAATCATATAGATAATAAAGATATCCTTGCTCTTAATGTAACTACTTCTGAATCACCACATTCTCATTACTCAAGAATTGTGTACTCTGTTGCCTATTGGAATACTCTGTGCATTCGAACACACCTTGTTGCAGCCATTTCTTCTCAGGCAAAATAAATGAGAAACACCACAAGCACTTGCTGAGGAAATTACTCCATCAAACGCTTATGATTGAAACATCTTTGACACACAGATCATTTAACTGTAAAATCACACATTATCCCAATTGTACTGGATATATTATGGGAAAGAACAAAAATGTTTTAATTTATCAAGTGTCTTTAGGAAAGCTTATATATAATTGGTTAATTAAACCCATCCTTCGCTAAATCAATGAGAATGCGATCATGATTTCTTAATCCTTTTCCTGAGAGGTGGAAAGAAGAAATGGGAAAGTGTTATTGATAAGAAAGATCTTAAGACTGAAATGCTTTTTGTTTCGCCCTATTCAAAGACGTGTGACAATTCTCATGACAGACTGCAATTATTGGGAAAAAAATGCTTCTTATAAGGTTCAAGTTACTCTCCATTTATGCTAAAGGTTATTTTCTTTTGGATTTCAGAGTTCGTACGTTAAAAGAAAGGGCTATTTTCACATCCATTCATTTATTTGTCAAGAGATCTGGGTAGGAGTACTGTTTATTCCTCTAAAAGCTCGTGGTTCTTTCTTGAAGCCTGTCAGTTGCACAGTACAAACCTGACACTTCACTACCACTTTCACAAGACTGAAACATTTCTGTACTGCCAAAGTACCTCAGATCTTCTTCATCACCCATCTCAACACCAGCCTCTCTAAGCATGGCCACAGCTTCACGGTATTCCAGCCTCAGAGTTGGTTCCAAAAACTTAAATGGCTCACATGGGAACTGTTTGTTCACCGTCTGAATTTCAGTTTGGAATCTATATACAAGGAAACAAGAGCAGAAGCAAAATATAGAACAATCAAGAAATGCGTTCTTCTTATAGCCAATAATGACTTTGCAAGGGCAATACAATTTTGCCACAAGAGGTCCCTCTTGCAACATAAAAAACTGTTATAAAGCCAGTTCTGTAGAACTTCTGTACAATCCTAATGAAATGTTTCATGCAAGTTAATGCATATAGTTCCATGACACACTTTAATATTTTACTATCAATTCTGGTTTATTCCTTTTGTAAGAAATAATTGACTAGGTCAAATTTTCACAGTAAAGATATGAGAAATCATCCCTTTGGTTTGTAATGTTTAAAACCTCGTTTCTTTGATTTGACTAACATCCTATTTCAAATATAAAAGAGAAATTTCCTTCCAGACAGATGAAAAGATTTGCTTCTCTGCTGGTAAGATAGTCTAATCTGTAAGCAAATGAAAAACCACTTCCTAACCTTTTGGCCTGGCTTTTTAATGGAAAATAAACTTTGCTGCTTTCATGGCAGAGATGCAGGTTGTTAAAATTAATTTGATTCAAAAAAATTTTCTTAGCTAGTAAATATTAAGCTTAATTTCAAAACAGAACAATCAGTCTACCTGTAGTGGCACAAAAAGAAGGACATTTTAAATTAAAGATGGATCATTTCTGTTAGGAAGTCCATTCACCAGTAAACAAGTTTCTTTACTGCAAGCTAGCATATACTCTAGGAGATGCAACTCAGGCTAAAAAAAAAAAAAAAAGGACAGTTTACTGGCCTGTGGCTTGAGTGAACTTTAAAATGTTTGTTTTGAAGTTCTGTTATAAATCAGATTGCTAGTGGTTACCTGATAAGCTAAGGATAAAATGTCATACCACATTTCATACCACAGTGCAAGAGATCTCAGAAAAAGTTGCTCTTGAAGTGAAAAAGGCTCTCATTACCTTTCCTGAAGTCCCTTGAATATCTGGACCAAGGTATCTGCAATCTCATCTACCACTTCATGATAGTGATAGTTAAAAGCCATTTCAATATCCAGACCAACAAACTCAGTCAGGTGTCTGTGTGTATTGGAGTCCTCAGCTCTAAATACTGTGAAATTAAACAACAGAAATTCTAACTGACCTGAAATTATCATCCCATTTTGAAAAATAACACTTGACAATCAATCACATCAGCATTTGGATCAGGCAGACAATGCTGTCTTTAAACAAAACAGTTTTCACTGAAAAATAAGGAGAAAACTAGCTGCTTCACAGCATCATTTCGGCAGTGACAGCATTATTGTAGCTGTGGTGCTCAAAGGATACAAGACAGACAAGACTTGCAGAGAGGCAGAATCTCTTGTTAGACCAACAGACAGAAGTGGAAAAAAACAGACAAGCTTTCAGATTTGAAAATTGCCTTTTTCTGAGGAAATGGACTTGTGCATGTGTGTGCATTCTGGGTTTTGGGTTGTTTTTTTTTTAGACATGTGAATGTCTTCCTATAAAAAAACATGACTCATTTGTTGGTAATTAATGAGAAACGTAAGTTCTTCTGAATTACTCGCACCTTTTTTTTTTTATAAGCTGTTACTGACTTGTTTTCCAGCATTTCCAGCTTATGTATCTTTAAACTGGTCTTTGAGGTCTTAGAAAAAAAACCTGCTGTACAAACACCAAAAGAGGCCACACCCTAGCAGCTTTTGATAAAGAAAGCATGAGACTGGGAATTATTACTTTTTTTACTATTTATTGACAGCCTAGTTAAAAGTGCGTGTTTTCTAAGTAACATTGGTTTGTATACAAAAGCAAGGGATAAATATGCATTAATGTGCAATCTGAAGTACATAAAACCTAGCTTGCTTATTTTAACTGCAGTCAGGTAACTACTAGCCATGGTTAATAGGAAACTATGGCTTCAGAAATCACAGTGTTGTTCCATGTTTTATTAACTTCACCATATTATCAATTTCCAATGCAACTCTTTCTCTCACAGAACAGCAGGCACTGGAGAAGAGTACTCTGCCCTTTTTTCAGCATTTTAGCTTTGTTCCAGCAACTTCTCTGTCAACTTGACTCTCGTTACTCACCCAGGCTGAAATTTGTGTTCGCTAAGTGAAACTACGTTAAGTGAAACCATTCAAAGCTTTCAGTGTGCCTGTTATCTTATTTGCACCACAGCTGCTAAAAGCCATCACTGCGCACTTCACACTTCAGATAAACCAACGCTTTTCTTACCTGGCCCGACACAAAACACCTTTTCAAAGTCGGCACATATACACATCTGCTTGTACAGCTGTGGCGACTGAGCCAGGTAGGCACTGGTTTTGAAGTATGACACAGTAAACACATTGGCTCCTCCTTCACTGGCAGCTGAAAAGCAAATGCTTGCAGTAATTATTAAAATAAAAATGTAAAAAAAAAAAATCAGAAGTAGAATGATACACTATTGGTCTTATATTTAGAGATCAGACGAGATTTTTTTCTTAAAAGCATTTGAGAGGAAAAAGATATATTTGCATCCATTAATGCCAAGGGAAGTTTTACAGCTCAGGACTGTCACTCATTGTCTTGCAAATCTGGAAATTTAGTTGGGGTAGTTTAAAACGCTATTATTCTCAGTCATCCTTCCCTTTAGAGGGAGAACAGCAGAGAATGCATGCTTGTACCGCTGCAGCTGCTGGCAGCCCAGCATTTCTGTGTAAACCAATCTTCAGCAGTGACGTAGGCTTCCAGGGGTTAACTGCAGAGGCTGAGATGAAAGCTCATATCCTGTTTTGTCAGGACCATCCTCTCTAACCGAAGGCATAAATATCTCTCTGAGCTGCAACCCGATATACTAGAGGACATCTGCCAAAGGTATAGAGCTTTTTCTCAGACTGAGGCAGTTTTCATAGAAGGTTACCTTGAGAACAGGAACCAAGAACACCCATATTTGAATGCCTTACTGCAAGCTGCCCCCCAAAACTATCAGCTGAGTCACTACCGTTCCATTTCCCAGAGTGTGACAGGAGAGTTATAGCTGCCCAAGTTGTTAACAAAAGCAACTTAAGTGAAAAATCAGTTCTAATGTTAAGTTAACTCTAGGTAAAGTACTAATTATTATTAGCCATTTCACTGAGATTAATGGTCTTTTTCTTTCATTATCACTTCTCTCCCTGAAACGCTTTCAGTGAACACCTACAGTTATTTTTGAATACAGGTAACTCAAATCCCAGAACAGCTATGATACTTAAATTTGAAGACTGCATTGACTTAACTTAGTTATTTTTACAAAATATGATCTCATCCAAACAATAGGATGCTTGCTTGCTTGCTTTCAATGGTACACTGCACAGTAAGAACAGCACACTTCCTCACAGGTCCTACGTAAATAAACTACTTAGGAGTCTTGAGTACTTCATGCTATTTCGACTCTCTCTGTGGGAAAAAAGTTACCTCATCTTAAAGTTCAATGATACCTTCCATGTTGCTTACATGTATTTTGTTAAAAAGTCCTTTTTATCTCAGTCAAGAGCTGTCTTCAAAAACCAGTAAGTGAAAGGTATGCATACAATGAATGTACATAAAATTAGAGAACAAATATTCTGCCCTACGTTTTCCACACTTTATGTCTTTGCAACATAAACAAAATCCTCATAGAACACCAATACAATGGAAGTAAAACATATATCAGTAAATCAAGTAATTTGAATTTTGAAAGCAATACAGCAGCTCTATAACAGAAGCAAAATCTACATTTCCAGACTTTTAGTTGGGCTGACGCTGGTAATCCCACACTTTGGGAAAAATGATCTACCACCTTCTCTTCAGCCATATGCTCATTGCTAAAGAACCAACATATTGTATATAATGGCATCACCTTTTATACCATGATACGTTTATTGTAACTTCTTTATGATGGAAGCTGCTTTTAATCTAAATTAGAGTGGGGTATTTTTGATACTGGGAATGGAACTGGCAGTGATCAACACTGAGAACACTGATTTGAAGAACGATGCATATGATCAGGTAACTGTATCTAAGCAAACTAAAATTTTAAATGCACTGCAGAGCACATAAATCAGGTACATGTAATGTTTGTCTTGTCATTCTTTTAACATTCAAAGTCAGGAGGAAAGTAAAGAACAACAGTGATACCTGCTAGAAGTTTGTTATGTTGCATCTAAATTAGAAACAGAATTTTATCTTCTTTAAACTTATTAAATTTTTGGCAGATAGGTACACTGAGCAACTGTAAAAGAAGCAGACCTGTGGCCACTGGATCATATATACAATACCTGAAATGATTTTGGGAGTCTGAATTTCCACAAATCCCTTCTGAGTAAGAGTTTCTCGGAAAAGCTGACAAATACCAGACTGAAGGAAGAAGATTGCCTGACTAGTGGAGGTCTACAAGGAGAAGATAAAATAATGAATCCTAAGTTAGTTTTTCCTGACTCTTTTTCTGGAAGGATGAATCTCTTCTGTTAGGAACACTTGATTATTGTATTTGCCTAAACAGAGAAAAGTGCAAATCAGTAACTGTTTATTACACAAAAAGAAACAGCAAAGGAAACAAGGTAAACTCATTTCAATTTATGGCATATTCAGTTATAAAAGGGACACTATGATCAATTCTATGCTTAAAGAATCACTGATTTATGAGATGTGCTTCTGCATATGAAGGTTTTATAGTAAGAAATTAAATAAAAAACACTAAACTTATTAAAAAGCTTTCAGCACACTGAACTAGAACAGCTGCAGTAATATACAGTGAATGAAGTGAAGCCCTTAATAGCTTACATAAGGTAGAAATGCTTCTGTCTATTAAAGGCTATCAAACACAATTCTTTTTCATGTAAAAAAACACAGCCACATGTTAGCCATGTACAAACCAAGGTCTAAACTCCCAGCATTTAAAATAGTCCATGTAACATCTGTTCATATTAACTGTCGTTCTGTCTTCTCAATATTTACCCCAAAAACGCAGTTAGCTGAAATGAAAACCAGATTTAGCTGAATTTATCATTTTTTGTTTGTGTATGGGACACAGTTAAGCTACTTATCTGGTTAGTAAACACCTGTTGTAAATATTCCTGTAACATGCTTTACCATGAAGAAAAAAAAAAACAAAAAACACCCTCAGTGAATGTTGAAAACACTGCAGTATGTCAGCACCGAACCCATATCTGATTTTGTGTTTTAAGACCTGACAGCTAGCAACCTAGAAGCGTATATAAAACATAACGAATTCTTGCAAACAACTAAGAGAACAGTTCTTTACGACAATCTGCGTCATAGCGCTGTTTACTTCTCCTTTCTCAAAGGTACCCAACTTTTCAGTTTGGGTACACGCAGCCTTGTAGGCTTTTTCACATGACTCCTACCAAACCACAAAACTAAAAACCCCCAACCAAAACACAGTACAGGCATTCAGTAGATACACTGAAATAAAGCTACATCCATCATCTCTACACAATAAAGGTATTACTTCACTACAAAACTAGGAGAGAAAACTCTAATAATACTGCAGAGATCTGTAGTAATTTGGAGTTATTTATGATTTTAGCTGACCGATAAAGCATCTCAGGAGTGTAAGTGGTTGAGACTGTAAACAGAAGCTAGCTGCTCTCACTGTCTGATAGCATTAACCACAGCCGCTACTGCCACCACTTTCAAAATGAAGGAAATGAGGTTTTGAGCAACAGTTAGAAAAGTACCCTCAAACTTTTTCACTTCTTTTACAGAGGTCTCCCAGAATCAGATATATGATAAAACTTTGCCTGACTTCTGGCCATAATTTGGCAGTGTTACATCAAAGCACGGGGATGATTCAAAGGGATGTCAGGGTTTTTTTTCTTTTTTTCTTAATTATCTCCTACTTAGAAGGTGAAAGACATTTTCCAAGAGATAACTTCAACAGTCGCGTTTACGTTTACCAATGCAGTTTTTGATAAACTAGACAAATTTCTAAAAATGCTGAGACAAAATGCATAAAGTTTATTTAAAGTGGGATAGTAACAATGCCTATTCTACCCTTCTGATGAACCAACATCAGTTTCATACCAGAGCAGGTAAGAATGCAGTCCTAAGTCCTACAGTTCTAGGAGAAGGAAAAGCAGTTGCTAAATCTCATCTGAAAGCAGTTCCTGGGTCTGACCTAAAAGTGTGCACAGAAACGCAGTCAGTCAATAACTCACACAGCTCTCCACTAACAAAAGTTGGGTAGTAACTCCTGGCGCTGGTGAGGATGCAGTGCAAAGACTTTGTCTTCCTAATCCCAAGTATAATGATAAAGTATGCTTAAAAAATAGTATTTATGAAAGCAGCCACATTCACAGATCTGGATACCAGTTTATTTAACTACAGGCCAAGGAAAGGACAAGAAGCAATTCTCCATACCTCAGATCAGATCTGACAAGATCACACTTCTTTCTAGCAAAGGCAGCTGAGTTTCAGTGCCCGTTCATTCCAACTGCCAACAAGGGTAACTGCCCCGAATGTGTGACGCTGCAGCTTCCTTGTAAGAATTAAACAGGCTCATCCAGTAAGAGGACTAGGCAGGCGGTACCAGGGGATTAATACCTGGCTCCGAGACTGGTGTGTCCAGCAGGGGTTTGGGTTTTTTGACAGCAGCTGGATCTACAAGAGGCCAGGTCTGTTGGAAATGAGAGGAAATAGCTTGTCCCACAGAAGGAAAAGGGTTTT
>NW_009733698.1:0-27822 GCF_000703405.1 Apaloderma vittatum
TTGCACCCGGCGAAGTGTTCTTGCCCACACCCCTGACGTGGAGATCAGGTTGTTTGAATATCCTGTAGGCCCAAGTAGTGGTTCTCCCGCAGTGGCCTCAGCTTGGAAGCGGCTCACTAATAAACAATAATAATAAATGTATGCAATTAATTTGAAACCTCAAAGCATTTCATACCAGCTTGGAGTTGGTTAAAGCATTAGGCAGTCAGGCACAGCACACTGGGATGTCTGGTGTTGCCCGTGCCAGCAGCATGTGTTTAGAATCAGGGAATTATTTGGGCTGGAAAAGACCTTTAACATCACTGAGTCCAGTTGTGTTTGTTCAGTTCATCAGTCAAGCTTCCTTTCGTTTTATCCCTTCTTCTTTCCAGGTTTCTTCTGCTTCCTTGTCTGTAATTCTAGTCTCACAGGTGCAATATTTTTGGTGAGGGTGAGCTCTAATAAATAGAACTTTAATGGGAAATCTTGGCAGGGAAGGCCACAGTTACGTGGTGTGAAGGGCTTCTCGAGAAGTAGCAGGTGTTTTGCCTATATGAAGTGTAAATAAGAGAAAGAAGGGTGTGTCTTGCAGATGCAGTTCTCCTAGTGACCTTGTGTCCTTCCAATGTTTTGTAGGTCTTTAGAATTTCAATTGTATTATGCTTACCTCGCTGGAGTTGAGTATCTTTTGTTATTTAATTTAGGCATATTTTTGTTTCTCCCTTTTGGACTCTTTAACTTTGTATTTTCCTCTTGGTAGTCAGGTAAGAACAACTCCATCATGATTCAATTCCAAATTAAATCAATTAATTCCTGAACTCTGTCTTAGAATCCTGTCAGCAGTGCTGAGCAATTTTATAATTTTTACAATTCCTGCATAAAATATGTTAAGCCTAATTCTCGTTTTTAATATATTCACAGTGCATAACTGGAATTACATTGTGACTCTTAAAGGGCATGCTAATGGAACTTTTAAGTACCCTTGAACTGAAGGGCCTTTGTGTAGCATCGTTACTGTAAATGAACATTGAACTCTGTGTGTTCAGATTTTCTGTACAATACTCAGCAGATGCATGTTTGTAGGTTTATCACCCTGTTTTTCAGACCTAGTTTAAGACTTTGTAGAGGCTGGTTGTTAACACTAAGATATGTTTTAGATGTCCTTTCAACTTGGACTTCAATTTGGGTAATAGAAAAAAATGAAATGGGGAAGGGTAGAATGAAGTGCTATATATCTGAAGAGAAGTGGGTTCTGTAATTCTCTGTGATTATAAAGGTTTCTCAGTTTATTTACTCATTAATATAGCAAAGAGATGCTTGTGATTTTTCCATGTTCTGCTGCCATATTTTTTTTTTATTTTAGCAAAATCTGTATTAGGAAACATGCAATGTCTCAAAAAGGAGAAAATTCGAGTAAAAAAAATGTTGTCTATTGTTTCTGCAACCCAGAGTACACGAGTTTCCAAGGCAAATCGAGTTAAGTAATATCTGTTAAGATTGAACTTGCAAGACTGTTGCAGAAGTAATTTTCTAAGTCAGAAAGACAAGCTTGATGTGAAGTAAACCTTAGTATTTTCTGTCTCTGCGTAGGAGTGGAGTAGTAAGAGCAGCAGCAGCAGCAATAGGTGCAGTGATGCAGTAGAACCTTCTCTGTGTAGGTGCTGTTACGAAAGGCATTTTCTTTACTGTAGTGGAGAAAAAGGCCAATGTCCTTCCCTACTGTACTGCTCTGATGCTGCTGCTGTCTTTGTCTCCAAATTAGAGACTAGATATACAGTAGCATCTTTTCAGCTTTCTCCACAATAGAAATACCCCTGTTTGGCACTGGCAGAACTGGTCATGTTAACTCTGTCTGAGATTAACAATGGGAGTGTTTACTACTAATTGAAAATGTCTTTGACTTAAATCTATGAAATTTCTGTCCCTCGTGTGTATAATGTGGGTATGAACCCACAGGAAGGCTCAGGAGGGACTTTTTACAAGAGTGTCCACTGACAGGACAAGGGGAAATGGTTTTAAGTTAAAGAAGACTAGATTTAGATAGGGTCTTAGGAAAAAATTCTTCAGTGTGAGGGCAAGTATGAGGGTGGCAAGACTCTGGAATAAATTGTCCAGAGAAGCTGTGGCTGTCCCCTCCCTTGAGGTGTTCAAGGCCAGGTTGGATGAGGCCTTGAGCAACCAGGTGTAGTTGAGAGGTGTCCCTGCCCACGACAGGGAGGTTGGACTAGATGATCTCTCAGGTCCCTTCCAACCTAGGCTGTTCTAGGAAATGGAGAGCCTCAATGCCACATTATGTGGGTGAAGTTGAAGACATACTTTCCCGAATTTGGACTGGTGGAGCCTTCAGCAGGTCCAGAGAAAAGACATTCAGTGGTAGTACATGCTAGAAGATTAAATTTACAGGTGTATGTAGTGAGCATGATATTTGTGTGTTTGACAGAAAGATACTCAGTTCTCTTGTGGCAGCAAGTTGGTGGGATGCATTTAACTTAGGTTCATGAAACATTTTTCAGCATGAGTAGCAGTGTGTCCTTGAAGCTATAATTAGTAAAACTAATCAGATTTTGTTTAAAAAGAGTACTGCTGCAGTTCTGAAGTCTATGGCTGCTTCTACCAACCTCTTCCCCATGCCTACTACTTTCATTGGTTTTGCAAGTACGATAAAAACATGTTTTGAGGAAATGATTGGGCTGGCATGGGGTTTGGAGAACTCATAATTAATACTTCTACTCATATTATTTCTAGGTGCTTATGTAACTTTTAAATACATGGAGAAACTAAGACTCTCAGCCCTGCTTTTTTACTTAATTTTAATTAGCTGTTTCTATTCTCGGAGATGCTGGCATACATAAAGGAGGGTTGCACGTCTCAGGGTTTTATAAGGCTTTGTTTACCTTCTTTAATGGGCTTGAGTGAAGTGGTGGTACCTGTACTTAGCAATTTCTTTGATTTACAAGGCGAGTATATCCGAAGGACACCATCACAACAGCATGCCTTCAAATTCTGAATTCTGGCATGCTCAGTCTTAACTCGTAAGCTTGCGTGCCTAGTCTTGCATTGGCATTAAGGCTGCTATAGTTTTAGAAACCAGTGCTGTCAATCACAGCTGCTTCGCTTTGTGTTGTTCTGCTTAATCTTTTATGTAACCTCCCAGGGATTACTAATGCCTTCTCACATGCTGTAATACAGGTTTTTAAAAAATACTTTTTAAATTGAAAATCAAATTGAAAAACAAACAAACCAAAACCTTGCTCTGCACATTTTTCTCCTCTTGGCTTGTTTAGACTTTTGTTGAAGCAAGCAAACAAATATTTAGAGTATATGGCTGCTCTCTATAAACATGGACTGGACGACAGTTGCCTTAAATTCTCACAGCTGGAAACTGCCTTTCTACCACTCTGGTCCAAGTAGCTCCATTTCCCAGACACACTTGACAAGGTCATTCGCCAGTGACTTCTGAAGAAGCTTATGTTTCACAGAGGGTTTGGGAAAGCCCTTCCACAGACAGACAGGTAATTAATGATATTGTAAAGGTAGTAAGTTTAAGAAGTCAGTTTTCACAGTGGACAGAATTATAAGGATCTGTTCTTGTTTCTATTCTCTTCCACATACATATCTTTTAATTACATTAACAGAAAACTTTCTCCTTTCTATTTTACTCATCATCATAAAGAAGGCTAAACTTAAAAGAATTGCTGACAAGCTCTTATTTTCCTGAGGAACTATATAGTGAACTGAAGTGTGTGGAAACAGCTCTCTTACCTAGAATAGTACTGAGTTGGTTGTTTTTTTGGGAATAAAATATAGCAATTATAATAGTTAATTTTGTCAAAATATTCGATATAAGCTTAGGTGTAGTTTAAAAAAAAATACACAGTAGCCAAAGCAGAGAAAGAGTTTTAACACTGAGATAATCCTGTCCTACAGATCTTAAATGCTCCCAAACCATAAAGTGAGGAGAAAAAATGTCAGCCCTTGTGGGAAGTGTGGAAGCGTTTCCATATGAGAATTGACTGAATAGATGAGGACTGCTGGTGCTGGGAAGGACATGGTGGGAGGAGAGATGGGTACCACAGAGGTCAATATGGACTTAAGCTCCTGGAGAAGGCGTCTGGGGAAGGATCTGTTCTCCATCCATAGGAGAAGCAGGGGGCATGGGGCGAGTATCAAACTCTGACAAGAGTGGTTAACCTGCAGTATGTCTGGATGCTGAGTTTGTGGCTGCAAAAAATACCTCAGGCAAGTTCATGGAATAAAAATGTGCTGAGGGCTATTAAATAGAAATGTACTGCCTGTGCTCCAGGGTTTCTCCAAGGAACAAATTCCTGGTGCCTGATGGAATATTTTGCAGAGTTTGCAGTAACAATCTGTGGGATGATCTGAAGTTTTCAGTGTTTTAAGGCTTTGTACATGAAGCAGTCAGAATTACAGGCAGAAATTAGCAGGGCAGCTCTTCTGCTGCCTTATGGGTGTGTAATAAACTAGTATTATGCATCAGGTTGATGATGGGGTTCTTATAGAGCTGTCTGCTGAGTGTTTGTGGCAGTGCTCTGTAAGGATGTACACATATTGAAGGTATTCATGCCATTTTTTTAATCCCTCCCCCCCCAACTTTCACCCCTTGTTCTGATGCTATTTTTTTGTTTAGGTAGTTGTCTCCAGAAGTCAGCAACATAATTTGAGGGATGGATAAATATGACTTTAGTTTCCCAAGTTAGTATTCCAGAGTCTAATTTACAATAGAAGAGCTAGCATGAAAAAGCAAAGCATGATAGTACTAACTTCTTAAGCTTAAAAAAACCCCTGCATAGTTCAAAAAGAATTTCAGCTGTCTTGAGTAGAACGACATCTTGCTAAATGCTTGTGCCTTAAAGAGGAAAAGAAAAATGGTAACTAATTTCCTGTCCTTCTGTCTACTGAGTGAGAAACCAATGTTTTCCCCTGTTTTAGTTGCAGACATTCAATACTGCTGCACCTTGCAGAGATGTTCAGGACTTGACTAATGGGGTTGCCATGGCGCAGGTGCTTCACCAAATGTAAGTTGATAACTTAATTTCAAAGAAGAGGTATTTAATTTCTTGAGCTTAAGTGTTTGACATGCATAATTGTCTGTAGACAGAAACTTACAGTGGACAATATATAGCAGAAGATAAAATATGCCTTTGTTGTTTTGGGGGTGATACAATATTTGAATAATAATGTGAGATATTCTAATACTGTGATATTAAATTTATACTTATGGGTAATTGGGCAAGAATGATATGATCATTTTCATTTTTTCTATCAACACTATTTTCATGGATATCCATGCTCCAGGCAGTATGTTCCTCTTAGGAACGAGCAACTAGAAGTTTAAAAGGTGTGTCTTCCCTCTCTTCCTCTTGGGATTGCTCAGTTGATTTAGATTTAAGTGCTGGAATTTAAATAAGTTACTATTTGTGTGGAAAAAAAGAATTGTGAAACTTCAATGGCTGCTAATCAAAAGCAAAATCAGTCTTTTTTTTATTGGTGTGATGGCAAACGGCACTGGGTTGAGTGACACACTGGTTTTGAAATTTGCAGTTACTTCAGAGAGTTGTAACACATCTCTTTCAGTAAAAGAGTATCATGCTGCACGTCATCACTGCAATTCTGTTGTTGGCCCAGATAATAGTCTGAATTACCATGTCCTGCTCAAATGATATCTTTGATTACTAAGAACTTAAACACTACCACCCCCAAAACACAACAAAACAAAAACGCCTACCCAAACCTAGAACTCCCTCCTGGCTGTTTGAAAAGATTTTAAATGTGCTCTGTAAGGACAGAGTTTGCCCTTTTCCTGGGACTTGACAAAAATTGATTTAGGATTGCTTAGTGAAGATTTGCCGAGGGTCTTTTCCCCTGTGTTTGCAGTACAAGCTTTGGGCAAACTTCTTTACAACCAAGTTGATTGGTAAGCGATAGGGATAATAATTGTCTTTTATCAGGTGCTTTGAGAGCAGTGAATAAACAATGTGTTGTAAAAGTTAAGATATTGTTAGAGATGTTGTTGTTGTACAGCTTGGCAGCTCAGTGTGTGTAAACACCTCCGTCAGCAACTCATCCTTATTTATGCTGGCAAAGTGCATTCACTTCTGCCCAGAGGAACCAAAGACCTACCAAAAAATAATAAATTACGGTAGTTTAAAATGTTGTGGCTTTTTTTTTTTCTTAATAAGTGCCTTTGACAGTAGCAGATAGAAGATCCACATGTGCAAGAGTAGGTACCAAATGATGTCAGCAGTCGTCAAAAGAGGATGCTCCTTTACATCATTATGATCACTCTGAGATATAAAAATGCGATGTGAGAAAGGCCTTTATATCTGCGCATTCCTAGCTCTAGCTAGCTCAGGCATGTATGGAAATTCTTCCTGCCCTGGAATGTGGTGTCTTAATGCAGTCAGCAGACAGGAAATTTCCTGTGACATAGGTATAACTCTCTGGGAGTTCATGCCTCATTCAACACTAGTCAATCCTGGGAATCTGGTGTCTTATTTATTTAAGACTATGCTTACTGATGTGTAATCGTTTAATTTTGTTTCAGAGATGTCGCTTGGTTTGATGCATCTTGGCTAAATCGCATTAAAGATGATGTCGGTGACAACTGGAGAATAAAGGTATTCAAAACTGAAGTTAGTGAAGTTTTGTGGGGTCAGATACCGTGTCTATATTGAGAATATCTAGCAGCCCAGAAACTACAGAATTAAGCTCAGGCTTTTTAAGGTTATTGTAAGTGAACTTGAACTGTCTGTGGATAGTTGTTACATGGGGATTTTCTGTTGTGATATTTCTCTTCTGCTATCATTATAGGATCCTATTCTAGATCTGCTATGTAAAAACTTTTATTACAAATTATTATTTAATTTCTGCAAAATCGAGCATTTTAATAAAAGCTTGTAACCTTATCTTTCATGTACAAAAAATCAGTCCAGTAATCTGAAGAAGATACTGCAAGGAATTATGGACTACTATCACGAGGTATGGAAAGGCAATTTTTTTTGTTGTTCTTACCGTTAAATGTTATGATTATGGTCCTCCTTTGCGTAGCTTTTTTGGGTTTTTTTGTTTTTTCTTGGCAAAGTAGTTTGTCTTAAGGACGTTTTTGGCAGAAAGTTTATGATGATTATCTGGTTAAGTGGGAGATCTGAGTGAATATAGGAATAATTTTAGCAGGTGTGTTTTAGATAAGTCTCTTGAAGTATAATCTGGAAACATGTCTCTGTCGTTGCCCAGGTGAATGCCATAAGGACTGAGCTGCAGAATCCTGTTGACTTTTGTATGTGCATTCACATTTGCCCATGTCTAGTGAAGTTTTGTTTTGTACACAGTAGAACAAATTTGGGAACCCTAGTCTTAAGTTTTGTGATACTCATGGAATCTGGGAGATAAGTTATGAATTCTCCTGGACATAGCGAGGAATATAATTTGTTCTCTCACACAGGGTGAGTACAAAGTACAATAGCCATAAAAGGGTGCTGTATCTTGAGTTTAAAAAAAACCATAAAAATGCTGGAGTTTGTCTGGAGCTTGATGACACTTATGTCATGGGTATGGTATAGAAAAACTTGCCAAATCATCTTAGGCTTCTTGGTCTCACCTGGGTGTTGCTGCGATTCTGAGTGCCAAACCCTTCAGTATTGCCAGTAGTGAGGCTCTCTGGCAAGCCCAGAAGTAGAACTTCTTTAGGCTTACAAGGAGCTTTTTGAAGGATTAGGGAGCAACTGAATTTGGAAGCATTTTTAATGCTTTTTTTAATTATGTGGGTAGAAGAAATTAATTCTCTCATATTTGAGGTCTAGCCCGGGAACTGTTAACTGGCTACTGTTTCTTGTGTCAGGGGTCTGTTAGGTAAACTCCCAGATACTAGGCTTTCAAAACTTGGGGGGTTGCCAGAACAATTTCATAGAACTCTTATAAAGTGCATAACTTAATTGTACTAAATGATAGTTGGATGTTTTGCATATATTTTTTTAATGCTGTCCAGATTAAATTTAGGCCTATTTGGAGAAAAAAAATTAAGTGCTAAGTCTAGTACAGGTTGTTGGCTGACGGTGGATTGAGTGCCCCTTCTAAACGCACATCCACACTGATCCCATCACACAGATGTTTGGAATAGTCTTTGCTGGGGCAAGACAGGCACAGTGCATGACACCTGAGCTTCGTGTACGAAGCCCTGTGACAAACGAGTTAAGACTATCTGTTTTACCTAGATCTTCAGCTTTCCTAATCTGATAACTGCTATCTATGTGCTTTCTCATAAGCCAATATTTTTAGGGAGTATCTCCACATTTAATGTTTTAAATCTTTCAGTAAGTTATACGGTAACAAACTTCAATAGACCATTTTCTCTAGATGGCTTACTGAGTCCAGATTTCTTATATGATATCAGATTTTCATGTTGTACAAAAGTGGAAGTCTACTTTCTCTCTTTGTTTTTTTGTTTTGTTTTTCAGTTCTTAGGTCAGCAGATTTCAGAAGAGCTTATTCCAGACTTAAACCGGATATCTGAGGGCTCTGATCCCACTGAACTGGGCAGGCTTCTGCAGCTTATTTTAGGTTGTGCAGTCAACTGTGAAAGGAAACAAGGTATGTACTGCCTTAATCTGTTCAACAAACAGCAGACTACCTCAGGTGATTGTTAAGGTGGAAGACATCTAGAGACCTTTCTTGTGTAGCAAAAAGCCTATTTTCAAACTGGAGTTTACATAAAAGCGGTAAAATCTGTGGGGAAACTTATGTGAATAAAACACACACTTTTCTCAGGATAGGTCTAAAAAAATTGTCTGAAGTTTGTGTGGGTTACTCACACTTGTCAAAATATGTACCGATACATAAACCGCACTATTCCAATGCAAATCAAGCAAACTAAATCAAAATTTGTATTCGAAACCGCCTTTTGGTTTTCTGCAGAGGCTCTAGTCTGAATTGGCTGAGTTTTCTCTCCCCCTACCAGAGCTAATGCTCAAGACTGATGGCCAAAGAATCCTCAGCGCGATTCTGCTAGGAGCATAGGAGTGGCTCTGGAGTAGTTTGCAATGACCACATCCAAGAGCATTTGGGAGGGAAGAAGCCATCAGGCTGTGGTGGCAATGAAGGTGCTAGCAATTACTTTTTTTCATGAGGTTTTATTTAACTCATTTGCAAGTTTGTGACTGTTTGGAAAAGCTTATATATATGCATACATAGATATATGTATGAAAAAAGAACCATGTAAATACAGATGTCTTAAAATCTACAAAATATATGCATAGTATAAAAGCATTCACTTAAGAGATTATAATCTCTTAATGCTTATCTGCCGTGTTATTGGACAATAACGTTGTTGGTTAATGGTAGTGCTCTGTATTAGGAGTTCTACCTGTTTTGAAGAAGCTTTGCAGAGTACAGTTTCTTCTGGATCTTTCTGCAAACCATGTGTCACATTACTTGAGTCATTAAGATGAACATTGTCCTGAGTCACTACAAATTCTTTTTCACAGAACACATACAAAATATCATGACCCTTGAAGAATCTGTTCAACATGTTGTCATGACTGCCATTCAAGAGGTAAGTAATAATTCATAGCATAATGCTGTCAGTTGAGAAGTTCAGATGCCTGTTTGTTGATTTTTGTGAATTTGTTCATCCAAGCAAATGTCAGGGAAGAGCATAAGTACTTTTCTAAATTATCTGGGAGGATCAGGACCAAAAGGCCCCAGACCCCAGCCAAAGGGTTTTGATTTTAGTCTCATATGCCCAAATATACAACCTGTGAAGACAACAAATACTTAAGATTTTCTGTTTAATGCAAGTAATGTGTCTAGTTGCCAGCAACCAGTTGTACTGGAGTCAGGCTCTGAAATTTCTGTCCCGGTGCTGTAGCCTTGGACCCAAAGTTAAGCTGGTCAGAACTGCTTGTGAGGCTGCAATGTTTTGACAGACTGTTCCAGCATCTGACTTACAAACTTCCAGCTGCATCTCTTCTATTCTTGTCTTGGTGTTCTCCCCTTGCTATCTTAGTTTGGTTTTAGCTGGATTATCTTAGTGATCCAGCTCACAGTTTAGCTCTATAGTCACTTGCATCTGAGAGCTTCAGGACTGTGAAGCAGAGTGTGAAGGGAGGCAAAAACTAAATGCTGACTTTGAAGAAAACGTGGTGTGTAATTGCACCCTCATCAAGGTAATGGTGGAGTTAGTACTAGGCTTTAAAACATAGATTTTTAAATTGACTGTGTAGTCTTTAAATCTTTAAGTGTCCTGTTGGGAGAAGTAAATCCGTAAACCTTGTTTGTTGTATTCTGACTAAGCAAACTTCCTTTCTGGAGAAGATCTAGAGGTAATATTGTAATTCCCGAATAAGAAGTAGAGCCCTTTAATTGTTGACAAGCATACTGAGTACATCCTTACTGGAGATCAATGAGAGCTGTGTTAATGTTCCATTGTTTGCTTGGTGGCAATAAATGTGACTCAAAGAAGTATGATAACTATTAAATTGAGTGCTATCCTGTCTTCTGGTTCACTCTATTTTAGCTTGACTAGGGGGTAGCAATAACTTCATAAGATCACAAATACATCCACTAAGGTGTTACTGCTAACTTGGTTAATTTGGGGAGGGAGAGGGGGAAAAAAAGTCATCTTATTCTAGATTTTTGAGGGGTTTTTTATAAACCATGAGTTTGAGGGGTTTTTATTATTATTAATCTGTTTTGATATGTTGAAGGGATACAAGGACGTGTTGGAAAATATGATTAGTACTCACTAAATAGTGAATTTACGGATATTTAATGTCTAATTTAACTTTCTTTTCCTGTGGCCTTTTTCTGTAGCTCATGAGCAAGGAAATAACAGGTCCTTCCACAAGTGATGCATCAAGTGAAATAGAACAGCAGGTAACTGCCAATATTTGTTGCTGTTGTAGTTCAAACCTGAACAATAAGTTGGTAACTTGCCATCCCTTAAATGCAGAGGAGGACTGCCCTTCCTCTCCAGTTCTAAAAGTTAAAAAAAAATAACCTCAACAATAAGTTGCACTGTTTTGTCTTCTGGCCACACAAACTGCATGGTCTGTTTTCCACAATTTTCATGATTAAACCATAACTGGTTCACAAGGGGGCAGAGTGACATACTGATGTGTCAGAGAAGTTGTGTTGAATCTGGGTGTTATTCTGGGTTTCAGTAATTTACTTATTACATGTGGTAGAATTTAAGATGTGGGTGAAATGAATGGAGAATCTGATCTAGCAGTGTATATATAGGTTTCTGTGTCAGTGTGTGCACCTAGCATCCTTTTTAAACAGTTGGTATAAGTGATTGAGACATTTTGGAAGCTAGAACTGTGACTACTTTGGGCATGGGCCAGAATGACTGACTATCTGATATTTTTAAAAGCTTAAAAAAGCTTTGGAAGATCTTCAGGAAGCCCTAGCAGAAAAAGAAGAGTTGGCACTAAGATGTCAAGAGCTAGATTTACAGGTAAGAAAGAGCAAGTTGCCTATTTCTTTCATATGTAGTTGCGCTGCTATTAAGATGCAGAAATTCTGAAGGGCAAAGTGAATTTTGAATTTATTTAAGCTTCTGTGAGAATCCTTAGCTGTTTGGGAGGGGAAAGCAAAAGGCAATTACTGAAAATAGTTTTCTAATGGAAGAGTAAGCTGAGAGTCCTGCAGGTGCCAGCTGTTAGCTCAAAAGGTTGTTTGGCCTGCTAGCGTTATGTTTTTCCTTAGTAGCAGGTAGCATCAAAACAACGTTATCATGGCTTTAAAATTTGCCCATTTCATTTTTAATCAGTGCTACTGTTCTTTTGAACTGTGTCCAAAAAGATCCAGTTCGCATAATAATCAGTCATTAGATCTTACCATAGGAAAATGGTGCTATTTTCAGTAGGAGTTGATGGAAAAAATGAAATTTTATCTATAATTTTTATAGTATCTAAAATTTACTCGCTTTTTCTTGTACACAATTGCAACAGGAAGGATACTTTAGGAAATAAAAATAATGGAAGCGAATAGATCCTTGCTTGATGTTTTCCAGTCACGCTCATCATAGACCTACTTTTTGTTTTTAATGAATATAGAAGCTACTCAAGTCACTCTTTAGAAAAAGGAGAGGACTTCATTACAGTAAGAAAGAACTTGCATTTCAATAACTTTTTAAAGAAAAATAAACCAGTTCCATTTGTTAGCCTTAAGTTTTGTCATTACTCTGTGGCACGACACTCTGAGAATAGAAACAGGTTTATCTGGCAAGGCAGTTTGTCTCAAATTTGGTTCTGTACAAAGAAAACATTTTGGATGGCATCTTCTTACAGGAGCCCGAGTGCTATACTGGCTGTATGAACCTCTGAAAATAAAAAAAAACACAACACAAACCCAGAGGCCAGTTTTATGTTTCTTACAGACAATGACAACTGCAAAAGTAGAATGCCTATATAAAGTATAAAAAAGTAGTTCATAGTTAATTGCCTTTCCCCATTGCCACTCCATTGTTAGAATGGAATTGATATTTCAATTTCTTTTTCCTTGAGGCAGTAAGAAGGCTTCCTAGTGAAAGCAGAGCATTTTACTAATGTACTTGTGAGCAGAAGCTGCAGGACAAAATGATTGCTTTTAAATGGGCGAGAGGATTGATTTGACAGCTGAGCTCGCAGGTTATGGTTGTTAAACTTCAAAAAGCATGTTCGCTGTTCAGAAGGTCTCACTTCTAGAGCTGCTGGGATAACAGTTTACTTGTGCTTTCTGCTTCCATTAGGAGACTTCGTATGTCTCCCTAAACAGGCTTTCTCCTGTTTCTTACACATTTCTCTATTAATTAATGATAGGCTGCACAAAAGCAGTTGCTTTATAAGATAGCATGGGCCAGGTGAAGGCATCAAAGCTGTGTGAGGGAAAGGTACTGCTGAGTACAAACACTTGAGTTAGTGACACCGCAGCTCTTTACTACTGTGGTGTGGTTTCAAAATATCACTTCATAATTTGTGTTGAATTTGACACAACTAATCTTTGGTTGAAGTGATAGAAAGGAGAAAGCTATCTGAAAGGAGCTGAGAAAAGATGAAAAACTTGCTCGGAGCTATGTGATAGTTTTGAGATTTCTTTTTAAGCCTGAGTTGGGTGTTCATTTAACATCATTCTAAAAGTGCAGATGTTGTGTGTGTTTAAGGAGCGACTGAACCTTGAACAGGAAGCGTTCCGCTGAGCAAGGCTCAGGTGTGCTCTCTGCTCACAAGTATCTTGTGTGCATGTGTGTAGTGTAAAAAGGAGTGAGCCTTGAAAGGTGGCACCTAATGAAGTGGTAGATTCATTACTGTTTTGTTTCTTACATCTCTTTGACTGATAACCTTTTATCGTAAAAAGTTTCTTAGTATTGTATAGTCTAGGTTATATCTGATATTCAGTCTAATAATGTCACCATGATGTGTTGTTTGTTTTTTATTTTATTTATTTGAAGCCGTTATATTGACTGACACTTCTCATTTAAACTAATTCTTAATAAATTCACTTGTAAGGTCTCAGTCTTCCTTGATATTTTCCAAGAGTATAAGAAAGGTAGGTTTTCTTTATGATTCAGGAAAACGTAACCCAAAAAGCGTGTTGTCCCTGTTTAAATGCGAGTTAACTAACACATGCTACATGCTCTTATGTTTGACAGGATGTTAAAATTAACACAACAGCTTTCACTAGAAAAACTTTAAAGGTTCTATCCTCTTAATCCTTCCCCATTTTATGGCTGTTAATATACTTACTGTTTCAACGGAGTGATGTATTCTCATTTGCTTAAGCCGTGAACACTTTCAATATCAAACTTGTGTGGTCGTTGCAAAAACTGCATGCTCTTTATGAAGCCGTCTAGGTTTTTTCTTTTACTTGTGTGCTTACAAGCTTATGGCGCCTGAAACCGCTTCTTGCGCAACCATTCACTGCTGAGCGCACGGCAGTACTGTGTTAGTGTGCTAGCCGGTGCCATCCTGCTTTTTATTGTGCAGTACAAGCAAGATGGAGAGTACCTTTACGCAATACGGAGGGGTTTTTTTGTGCAGTGTCCATGGTATCCTTTTTAATGAAAGTACCGGTTTCTCTCCATATCACATTGTCTGCCTTTACCATGGTTTCAGTTACAGAAATTGGTCTTTTTTTTTTTTTAGAGGGATTTTTCTTTTAGTGCTTCGTAACTGTCATACACTAAAGCATCCATATGCTCAAGTATGCTCTGTAAATTCTATTCTAAAATTTCTATAACGCTCAACTTGCTTCATAAACTAATTTGGTGACATACTGCTGTCTTGCTTAAGTTCTTTCCAGTTTGATGGGTCTTACAATGTTGATGCTGTTTTATCTGACCTAGGTGGCAGCCCTCCAGGATGAAAAAAACAGCCTGATGTCAGAAAATGAGATCATGAATGACAGGCTAGAGCAATTAGACGACTCTCTTGATGATCCAAATACTATGGTTGCAAAAAAGTATTTTCATGCACAGCTGCAGCTGGAACAACTGCAAGAAGAAAACTTCAGGTATGAAATGATTTCTCTCAGAAATCCCTTGCTTGTCATGTCAAATATATCCTGAGAATTTCTGTTACTCTTTCAAGATTTTCCATCTCAATTTCCTGTGCTACAAAACCTTTCTAGTACTGTATAAATGTACTTTAAAGACAGTGCTTACCTCTAAAAAGAAAAAACAACTGTTAGTTGTTGTAGAAAATATTGCTTTCAAATTGCTATGTTGTAGCTAACTGACACTTCAACAAAGGTGATGGAAAGCGGAAAATAAGTGCTAAAGTGATTTGTGCATAAACAAAACAAATCTTTAGTGTACAATCCATTATGATTTAACAGATAAACGGTAGAATGTTCCATGTTCATGGTAGCACTTTTCTGGCTATTTAAATTAATAGGTTTCCTTTGTCTTACTTTTAGTAGTTCTAGCACTAAATGAAAAATGTGTTTTAACGATGAGTTCTTAACAGAGTTCCTGGTTTCGATCTGATAGGCTTGAAGCCGCAAAAGATGATTATCGTGTCCATTGTGAAGACCTAGAAAAACAATTGATTGAACTGCAACATAGAAACAATGAACTTACATCTTTGGCAGAAGAATCTAGAGCCTTAAAAGATGAAAATGATATTCTTAGGTATGTAACAGAGGGAGGTCTGCACACACACATCAGGATGATTTAGTGTTATATACAAAGCTTTGGCTTTGGTCAAGATTTTTTCTAAGGCATTAACTTCTGCAGATAGATTTTTTTTTTTTTTTTTTTATCTGAACGAGATCTAAAATAAATGCTGCAAAGAGAGCCTTTCATAAAGCAGAGATGGAGTGCAAACTTTCAGGCATGTCCTCAATTGTTTGCATAAGAATAGCAACAAGGATTTTTTTTTTCTGTGAAGCAGAAAATGAACACAAAAATAATTCTTTGTGGGATAGAAGGTGAAGTTCTTCAAGAATGAAGACATTTTTATGGGGATGTGTGTGCCTTCTTATCAAGGGGACATTTGTGTTGGCAAGAGGCTGCCTTTTCTGATGGAGAAAGGCACATATGCAGCTAGAACTTCAACATAACTTTTGATGTCAGCATTCTAGGCTAGTTTTAGGTTAGCAATGTAATAAACAAAATGAAGATGAAATATGCAATAAGCTTGATGAGAATTTAATTGTAACATTCCATCTTGTCTAAACTGAATTAAATACCAGACCACCCAAGAAATACCCAAAGCAAATGATATTTCAAAAGCAAGTCTGCCATTCATAAAATAGCATGAATAAAACGTGGAAAGAAAAGTGATTGCAGGTGTTTAACTTATAGTGGTTCTTAAATAACATCAGAAACAAAACTATAGATTTTCTTCCATAATTTTCTTGTACTAACTTCTAGTATTATGAGATGGCAGATACTACAGCACAGATACTAAAATGAATTTGTATATTTATGACCCAAATATTTGTTTATCATATAGATTTTTTTAATGATCAGCTGGTAAATTCTTAGTCATAACTGCTAATGACTTAGATTCTAATTATGTGTAACCCCACAATGAAAACATCTGTGTGGTTTTCCTTACCAACTACAACTCCTTAAAGCTGACTTTCTAGCACAGGGTGTTGTGGTGCATTTACATTGCACCCTAGAGAATTCCCTAGTGGTATTTGACATACTAACCCGTGGTTGTACTTCTGGCATAAAACTGTCAGTCTTGTTCCCACTTAAACCCTGTGGTGATTTCAGATTTTATAAGCAGTCTTTGCATTGATTATGCATTTTAAAATGAAGCAGTTAAGATTTAACTCTGCTGCTACGCACATTGCATCTCTCTTTGAAAATAGTTTGAATATGCGTGAAAGCAGAATTTGTTTGGTTTTTACTCTTTTGAAGAAACATACTCTTTCTTCTAATTCCTGTTAAGGTCTACTGCAGACAAGGCGAGTAAGCTGGAATCAACAGTTGAAGTGTATCGCAAAAAGCTACAGGATCTGAATGACTTCCGCAGACAAGTCAAATCTCTGCAGGAAACTAACATGATGTACATGCACAACACAGTCAGTCTGGAGGATGAGCTGAAGAAAGCCAATGCAGCACGTGCCCAGCTAGAAACCTACAAAAGACAGGTAAGGCTGCATCTATAAGCAAGATGTTACTTTTTTCTCAGGCAGTCATCTTACCTTAATAAGGTTATTAATTACATTTCAGCTAAACTGAACAACTTAATTTAACAGCCCGGGGGCTTAACTCGTATTGTCCCCTTAGAATTTCTTATTCATGGAAACTCCTTCATCCTCTGCTACCCCTGTTGTGTTCTTCCCTGTTTATTAAACTAGCAAGCTTAACCGTAATCTTCTTCTGAACTGATTCATGGTCTGTGGTTTGCAGGCCCTTAGACTGAGGTAATTTGTATGCCTGGGAGAGGCTGTTGAGCTTTTATGTAATATTCTGTTGAGCTTTTATGTAATATTCTTAATTTTCTTCATGGAAATTTATTTTAAGCTGTAAAAGTTTTATTTCAGTTTCACTTATTTCATCGGTAAGTAAGAGATGCAGGAGTTAAATGTTTCTAAAAGACAAACCAAATCAAACAAAAAATAACAACAACAAAACCTCGAACACACAGGCCCCCATCCCATCTTGCCTTTCCCCAAGCTTGGAGGACCAGCAGTTTATTTTGATTGAACTAGGCAGGAATGAGTGTTGTAACATAGCTTTTAAAGGGAGCATCTTGCAACATTCATGCACCAAATAGAGATTTTGTTTTTTGAGGTTTTTTTTGTTTTGTTTTGTTTTTGTTATTAAAAGGTCCAGGAGCTTCATAACAAACTGTCTGAAGAATCAAAAAGAGCTGATAAGCTAGCATTTGAAATGAAGCGACTTGAAGAAAAACATGAAGCTTTAATCAAAGAAAAAGAGGTGAGTCTTGAACAAGAGTTTATCTAAACACTTAATAAATCTCTCAAATGCTCTGCTTGAGGAAAACCTTCCCAGAAGCAGTGCTACCATTAAAAATCAAGTTTAGCACCTCATGTGCCTGTGTCTACACATGAGACATAAAATGTGTCTTAAAATGTGTGAGGTTTACTACTATTCCTGGTTAATGTTATTTGGTCTTAAAGTATTGCAGCATGACTAAATTCTCCCTCAAATATATCTTCTTAGAGACTGATAGTACAGTGTGATGCGTTAAAAGAGACAAATGAAGAGCTCCGGTATTCGCAGATGCAACAGGATCACCTGAGTCAAACCGGTATTGCTTTGTCTTCTGAGGCTTTTTGATGTGTATTGGTGTCTTGTTTCAATTTGCTAAAGTAAACTTCCCTGCAATTTCAGGTGCATCTCGTATTAAAAGCCATGAGAATCTTGCTGCTGAAATTCTGCCAGTGGAATATAGGTAAGTCAAGATGTTGAGGTTGTTTTGGGACTTCAGTGGGTGGGGAATCATCGTCTCAGTGAAAGGTCAGTATTGGTTTTTGACAAGATGTCTCTCTATCCCACTTCTTGCTTTTCCTCTCTAATACTTGTCTGTACTCCCATGTGGCTATTAATAATTATTTCTCCATACTATAATTACTTTGCCTTCCTTATGTAGAACAATCTCATTTGCTTTTACAGAAGTTGGGCTTGAAACATGTTCTTAAGGTAGTGAAACAACTTGTGTCTTGCCTCTGGCAGACAGAATAAATAATAGTACCCAGCAACTACGACAGAACAGCTAAAGGCTGCCTAATGCTGCTCTTGAAGTCTGGCAGAGTGAAATATAAAGGCAGAATAAAATCTGGATTTAGAGTGACTTAATTTAAAACTTTGTTCATATCTCTTAGAAAATTATTGTGATGTTTGAAAAACGTAAGTTCCTTTAAATAAAAATTTGCATTGTTATCCTAAATATATCCTTTAACAGAACTTGATTTGCTCACTTGAAGGTTGAGGGAGCGAGCAGGAATATTACCTCCTACTCTTAGTCACCTTTTTCATAAGTAACAGTGACTCTTTTGTTGTTCTTCATTCAGAGAAATGTTTATTCGACTGCAGCATGAAAATAAGATGCTTCTATTACAGCAGGAAGGATCAGAAAATGAACGTATTACGGAGCTCCAAGAACAGCTGGAGCAGAAGCATCGGACAGTGAACGAACTAGAAACTGAGAAAAGGTGATGGGTAACGCAGCATCTTAAAACATTGCAAAAAGTGATTTCTGGAACTCCAGAGTGGCCCTCTGGCTTGCATTGGTAGCATAGCACTGTGCAGGAAGCCGGCTACCCTTTTTCTTTCACCAATGTAATTGTTAACAAAGGATTATGAAGCAAGCAAGGAGCTAAAATGTGATCTTGAACAATGTGATAGATCTGTGTGTAACATGCTCTGATAAAAGTGTTGCTTAAAGGATGCTCTTCTTCGCTCTGAATAATTCTTGGTAGGCCAAGAATAGATATATGCTCTGGTTTTAGAACTTCAGACTAACTGTGTTGTAGCACTGTGTTGTGGTCTGAATATATCAGTTAATGCTGAAAGAAGTTCACTAGGATATGAGAACTTGGGGTAGTTAAATTTTAAGAAGACTTAAAATTATTCTGTGTTTTTCACTATAAAATGTTTATTAAAACTGTATTTGTTTCAGCAGAAGTTAAACTAAAAGCATTTGACAACATTTTCTTTGTAACAAGTTGTTGTCAGCACCGCGTTCAAACCACTGAGCTAACCGGCCCCCTAAAGTTAAGTCCTGATGGATAAAACCCTCTGAAAAATGGTCATCCAGACATTAAACAGAAAAATCTAATTGTCTGTTGTGATCTGTTTAAGTAGGTAATAACCGTTTCTTCTTCCCAAAAGGCTAAATGAAGAGCGCATTGGGGAGTTGCAGCAGCAGATTGAAGATCTACAAAAAACTTTACAGGAGCAGGGATCCAAGACTGAAGGAGTAAGTGAAAGTTCTGGCTTCTTGACCTTGAAGACATCTCACCAGTTTTGTTTAAAATCCCTCAGTGTAACATCAAGTCCTTTGTTTAGATGCCCTTCTTTTTCAGTGTTTATTGCTTGTAACTATTAAGGCAGGATCCAGGTTTGGAGCTTTTTTGTGGGGTTCGTTTTGTTTTTTTTACAAGATAGTTACTCTGAAATGCACTGATTTATGCAGTACTAAGAGTATGCACCTCTGAAGCCCCTTTGTGTCCCCCAGCTCTTCCCCCTTCCCACCACCCAAACCAAACACACACAAGGTTTTCAAAAGACCTTAAAAGCATAGATTTTAAACAACTGAGGCTGTACAATGTACTCTAAAAACTCTCCTGCCTGGTAACAACTCCCTCAGTTTAGGTAACACACACTTGGCTCTTCTGTGTTCAGAGTGGGTGAGTTTAGTCTCTACCATGTGAGAATCCATGAGACCCTCATGCCAACTGCATTCCGATTGAAAAGCTCGTGTTCTATGTAATTCCTTCCCCCCACTTTCTTTAAGAAGCTGTAACTCTTCTACCTTCTACTTTATTTTTAAAAATCTCTTATCATTAAATGCTGGTATAGTGAGAAGGGTAGCATTAGAGAAAAAATGTTGGAATTGATACTGGTGCAATGCAAAAAAGTATTAATGCAGTTGCAAAAATGCATGAAAAAATGCAATTTTATTAAGATGTATTTGGCTTGATTTAGGCCTGGTAAGTATTCTTGGCTGATTGTAAGAGCACTTTAACGTTGCATGGTATGAACTTCTGAAATATAACTTTTTTCTTTTCACAGTCTAGCAACTTGAAGCAGAAATTAGCAGCACACATGTAAGTAAGACGCATGCATCCACAATAGGTTATTTGTGCTAAATAATTTGACTGTTGTGGCACAGAAACTGCCTAAGGCTTTGCAAGGATGTCTTGGTTTTTGATGCCACTGATTTGAGAATGGTGCATGTAGTGAATTAAGTATTAGCATTGTAGTTTTCTCCGATCACAATACATCTATGTAATACTAGTAGCATTTTAACTATTTGGATTCTACAACAGGCAGCTGAATCCATTACACTTACTGGATTCAAACCATAATTTATTCTTCTGAAATGCTTCCATCCTTTCAGCTAATGTAGTTACTGCTAATGTAGCACCTGCAAAGGAGTTGCCAGAGTTTAAAATAGTTGTTTAAACACTTCTACTCTCAAGTTTTGGCTTTCAGCTCCTTTAACTGTGCATTCACTTATTTGTGAGCTTAATCCTTTGCCTAACCTTTCATTCGTAGGGAAAAGTTGAATGAAGTTCATGATGAATTACAGAAGAAAGAGGCCGATCTTGCAGAGCTCCAGCCTGATGTTAGTCAGAACCGTAAGTAATTTTATCTTTTGTTTTGGTTTGGTTTTCTTTAAGGAGACACTTATGTTTCTTCTGAAGTAATTCCCATAGCCACTGGGCCATGGGATACTTGTCTGGGTAAGTCTTTCTACTACAGTTTGGCTTCAAACCTGAAGCAGAGGCAGGGAGAGGCTGGGGCTTCTGGGGTTTTTTTTGAGGGGGTGGGGCTTTGAGGGTTTTGGGAGGGAGATTGGGGTTTTTTTTCTTTTTGACCCAGTGGTGGGCAGGGAGAGGTTCACAAGGCTTTGTTTTGTTGAATAATACTCTGCAGAATTAGAATTCAGGGTCAGGTGGGACCTTATGGTACAACTGAAACAAAAATAAGAACTTAGGACACTGTGTAGTAGATAGAAAGTTTATTTTGAGAGTGATTAAATCAAGAGGACACAGAAGCCTTGAAAGTACCATGTCAATTTTTCTTTTGTATCTCTGTGTTGATAATTTCTATAAATAGCCCAGAAGATTGGAGAACTGGAAGCAGCTTTACGCAAAAAGGATGAGGATATGAAAGCAATGGAAGAAAGATATAAAATGTACCTTGAGAAAGCAAGAAACGTGAGTAGCGTATTTCTGAATATATACCTTCCTGCCTCATAAATTGTTAGATTGATTTGAGTTTGTGTGTGTTGCCTTCCACCATCTGCAAGTTAAAATTGGTAGCTTTATGTTGCATTTTTAGTCACAATACTCAGCTGTAGTCAGCAGTCAGCCATGAGGGAATTGGGTTTATGCTGAACCATGAGATGCGTAAATGATTCCTTTATACCCTTTGATATCTTCTGTTGTACAGTTTAACGATCTAGTTTTCATCATAATTGCCTGACTAGTGCTTGCTCTGTTTTCATCTTTCTGCTGTGAGCAAATGAGGTACAGAACTGTTGAGCATCAGACCTGACTTGTGTTGCTCTTGTGTTGTCCTGTACAGGTGATAAAAACCTTAGACCCCAAGCTAAATCCAGCATCGGCAGAAATCATGTCGCTCAGAAAACAGATAACGGAGAAAGAAAAAAAAATTGAAATGCTAGAGGTAAAAATTTACATGTATCTAATAATATATATATTTAAGAATAACTTCTAATAAGTTCTGCTCTCTCAGATATTGGACACTCAGATTACTGTTTCCTAATGATCCAGTACCCTTCAGTGCTGCATTCGGTTTGAAACTGCACAGACCATCAAACATGGAGATTTTTAGTTTGACTTAACTTTGTATCCTAGTATAATTCTGACAGAGCAGTTTACTTTTCAACAGTGTTTTTCAGTGTACGAAACTGAAGCACTAATTTGGGGTCTTTCCAAACTGTCTGAAAAGCTATGAGTGAAACACTTCATAAGACTAATCGTTTTGCTATGTTAAGGTAACTTGTACAGAGCTATGGAGTCTGGCCTTTTTCAGCAGTAATGTAACTTTTTATGAGGGACTAGATATTTGACCAGTGACTTACTTTAATTTACTAGACCCCTGATATCAGTGGTTTCATTTTCTGGAGTTCTTGAGAGTAAAACCTGTTAATTCAGTGAAATCTGCTTGGCTGAAATATGCAAAAATTGTTGACAGTAGTCTGAATACCAAAAAAAAAAAAAAAAAAGGGAAATGCCACATTCAGCTTTATAGCAATATTGGTGGGACTAGATAGAATAGTTACCTGAGCAAATACAAAATTCTTCCAGCATGAATTAGTAGGCTGAAAGGTCTGGCTTTATAAATGCTGTGGCCTCAGAGCACTAGGCGAGTATATTCTATAGGAGTGATTCAGTAACATAAGAATATTCAGCCTGTAGTGGTACATTCTTGTTTTCGACTTTCAGGTGAAAAAGTCGCCAGGTTATTTATAGGCTTTATGATACACCATAGCCTTTCATGCATTTCCACCCCCACATACCCTCAAAGTATGTTTTTAAGTTGAACTGCGACTTGGATAGAGTTTAGCCTCCTCTTAAAGTAGTCTACAGCTTCTGTCTTAGTCATTTATGGAAATATCTTTATTTACGCTTCTAAGTCTTCTGGTTATTTTGCATATTTCAGCATTTCTGCTGCAAGTGTTTATTTTGCTTGGTGGACTGCAGTAAGTTTATGCAGATTATTTTTTGTGTATTAATTGAGATTGTCTTGTCTATTGTCTCCTTGCAGGCTGAATACAAACTTGCTAAGCTACGAGATTATGAGGAAAAGCTAATTGTAACTGCTTGGTATAACAAGGTGGGCTAAAATTCATTTGCTGGCATCTCAGAAATTGTAAAAATTTTGCTAATGTTACAGTTAAATCTTACATTGCCTTTTTTCTCATTAGTAATATTGTAACAATCAATTGTTTTTTAAAATTATTTTATGTTTTCCTCTTGTCTTCTGTGCTTTGGAACAGGGGACTTAAAATTTGGCGAAGGCAGTGGCTTCCGTGTTAGTAATGCACTATTTGCTGCCACAGGCTTCTGTGTGGATTTAGCAGGCAAAATTACTGAATGTTCAACAGCATCTGTTGAAGTTTTTGGGCTCGAGACAAAGGGAGGCCGTGCTTCGAAAGGCTTCCAGACTCCTGCTTTAGACGTTCAGTGCCTTTAGCACGGGTTTTACAAGATAAAGATGGAGCCATCTTCTCGTCCTGCAGCAGTGTCACAGAGGTTGTTGGAATGTTTCGTGCTAGATAGGTTCTATCTAACTGGAGAAAGTTGTTCATCTTCATTTGAAGCACGTTTAAATAGAGTTTCATAAAGACAGACTGGAATGGGAAATCAAAATAAGAAAGCAAAATTAAATTACTTATTTAATGAAGTAATGACTTTACGATAAGCTGAAATTAACACATTCTTGATGGTTGGGAACGATTCCCATACTCCTCAGCCTTGGTTCATACGTTTTATGGCAGCAAGAGGCTATATGAGAAACACTTGGCACACACAGAGAATTTCTTTTCCTGTAAGCACCAGCTTTGTGTCTGGAAGATAGCCAGGTTTTTTTTCTTCTTCTGTTTTTGCTATAGCGTAAACATTGTTTAACTTATTTTCAGAGCCTCACTCTTCAGAAGCTCGGTATGGAAGCAAGACTGGTTGGCAGTGGCGGTGCCTGCAAGGATGGTCCTGGACGCTCCTTCCTGGCTCAACAACGTCACGTCACCAATACCAGAAGGAATCTCACTGTTAAAGTACCAGGTGCAACATCTGATTAAAACACAAGGACCACGAGGAAAACTTAAATACTGAAGTGTCCTTAAATGTTTTGTAGCTTCCACTTTAACTGCTTGATGAAAGAGGAGATAGAATGGTGGGCGGCTGCGAATCTTAACATCAGGACCTATTGGGGAGCGATTAAGTTGATCAGTGGTGCGTCTAGAAGGGAGCACGTAGTTTTCCAGGTAGAAGTAGATTTAGTAACTGCAGTATGTATTTACAAGCACAACTTAAAAGATTTATATTTGCCTTCAGAATATATTGTAAATATAAAAATTGGCACTATATATTTAAAACTTTATTTAGTAGGTTTGGGCTAGAAAGGTGACTTTTGTAACCAGAAGATGTTATGCAAAAATGTACTTCAGGATACTGGCAATATTGGGTGGTTTTGGGTTCATCTGAAAAGAAATTTCAAAGATTGGGATTGTGTTTTCAAGGATACTTTTTTTTTAGGTTACAATCTTAAAAGCAAGAAAATACTTGAGTTTGTAGAAGAAGAATAAAAGGTGCAGTACCAGCTGACTTGTTTGATAGTAGAAGACAGGATTTGTTTTGTCATCTCAAGTGAGAGGCTGAATTACTCAGTTTATTTGAAAAAGAAAAGCATAAGTTTGCACTTATATACATTAAGGAGAACCTGTCTTTAACACGTTGAATTCGCTAAAGCCAAATAGTGAGTCTATATACAATACAGTTTTTCTTGTATAAGAAAAAAGCTATTATAATAATTCAAAAGTCTGAGCTATGTTTTAAAAGTCTGGCATATTGGTACACTGCAGTTATTTGCAGAAGGGGGGTTAGGCGGGAAGAAACCCCACTTATTTCCAGCTATTTATACAACCCTGTGCAGAGAAGTTAATTTTCCTCCTTTTTTAAATGTAGTTTCAGTTTAATTATTCTGAACTCCCTGTGCTAGACAGATGAATGAAAGATAGCTTTGATAGTTGTTGGCAGCACGGATTGTTGGCAGGGAGAAAAGTGCATGAACTGTAAGAGTTCTGCAGCATCTAGATCAAAGAAGATTAAATGAATACCTGAAATTTGAGTGTGGGACATTGCTATCTTTCACAGAATTTCTATCACTTTACCTAAAATTTTTGTTGTGAACTTTATTTTCAGGAAACTTGTTAATGTCCATTCTTCTTTGCAGACTGTGTAGAACAAGTTCCTCGTATCCATAGTTACACAAAATAAAACTACAGCAGCCCTTGAAATTAGTACAGTTAAACTGAGTATTTGAGGGTGCTGCACCAGTCTAGGATCTAATATAAAACTTAATCATGTATGTGAGAGAAAGCATATGTCTGTCTTCACCATAAAAGCCATCTTTAATTTGAGAGCAGGGTTCAGCTTTGCAGAATTGAAGTTCTGAATTTTGAAATTTGAGTAGTCTTCTGTTTTGTGTGCCCCTCAGTATGGCTTGTTCTTTGGTTTCTTCCTTCCCCAACATCTTAACTTTTTCAGTGAGCATTGCATGTGATGCTAGAGAAAAGGGAAGTATTCATTTTTAAGACTTAGTATTGCTTCTTAGTTGTGGTGGTAGTTTTTACTGTGCTACGCATTTAGGCATTCAACAGAGATTTCCTCTTCCCAAACTTGTGTCTACACAAGGAACTATTCAAAAGCCGGGCTCATGGTAAACGTGGTATCAACAGAGAATACGTCAGACAAACTGCCGTTGGACGGTTTTGTCTGTCAGGTTGTGTTTTTCAGGACTCTTACATGTCTTTGGACTACCTCGTGGGTTTTGAGGTTTTTTATTGCTGCAGTGATATTGAGTTTTGTATTTTAAAGATAGTTTGCTTGTTTATTCTGCTAGTGGTGTGGGAGATGGTGGTGAGCAGTGAGACTAAGTCTTAGCAAGATGCTTGCATTTCTAAAGCCTGGTACTTGGTGTATTCTAGTGAAATGTGAAACTGTCACTGATGGTGTTGATTGAATCTCTTAACCCTTGTTCTTTACAGCATGGAAATGTTCACGGACATCTTTTAGTTGCTCATCTAGTTAGTAGGCTTGATGCATTTGTTGTATTTCTCACAGTAGCAGAGCTACGTCAGTAGTCGTTTCAGGTGCTGAATAGTGACAAACTTGGAGCAAATTTCTTTGATGTACACTTCTCAAAACTGCAGACCCTGGGACCAAAAATGACCAAGAACCTCGCTCTCATTTAATAGGAAACTTGTCTTCTAGTGATAGAAGAATTTATGGAACTACAGACAGGGATCAGCCTCTTTCAGGGCAGATAAATGAAAGATCTTGTTGGGGTTGCCAAAAATTAGTGAGGTGTTCAGGTATTACATTAAATGTTACTTAGTTGGGACTTTTCCAAATTCTTGAAAGTTAAGCTGATGAATATAATTTAAGCATTTCTTTGGGACTGAGAACCTGTTTAAGAGTAGCTGTTTTGTAACTGGTTAAACTTGGGTTATGTCCTATGAATGAAGAACCAAGCTGCAGAAATAAATATTTCATTATAAGCCAGGGTGTTGTATTCACTTCAGCTTATCTGGCTGTGCAGAAAGAAATCATTAAAGAATCATTTTAATATGAATTTCATTCACATCAAACACAAGTAGCTACTAATAGCATTGCTGTGTCACAGCTGAGTTGTTGTAACACGTAGCAGCAGAGCAATGTCAATACAACGTTCTTCTCATGCGTTGCTGCTGAGGCAGCACAAAGAGAGAGGCTGCTTGTCTCTCCTGCAAGACGAATTCGTATCGTCCCCAGACAGCACAGTTAGCAACAGAGTCAAATTACAAGATGAAATCCTTGGATATTGCTGAATTTAATCAGCGTTATTAGTAACTTCAGCCAGTTTCCAATAAAACGGGTAATGTAGATCCAAAGAAACAAAAATATGTCCTGATTGACATATCATTTGTTAATATTTTTTATGCAAGAGGAAGAATAACCACTATGAAAGTGTTTTGTAGCAATAATACAAATTTTGGGCTAGTAGGTTCTTTTACTCAAGGTGGATCAGGCAGCAGTTTTGAGAAGATTCTTTTGCAACAGCTGTGTTAGTGGTTTAAGAAATGTTCACTGAAAATAAGTTTTCACTTAACTGATTTTTCGTTCATTAAATATATATAGGTACTCTATTTTCTACAATATACGCTTACTTGGAAATTAAGTAATATAAGCAATACTGATGTTTTATTTAGTAGCCGTAAATAGTTTAGGAATTAGAAGATAAAAACAATTGTTTAAGAGTAGGTAATGTCTAGTAAAATAGTTTTCTACGTTTGCCGTTTTCCCTTCCTTTCATTGGTCAAGCTAGAGTTAAGATTTTAAGTTTGTCAACGTCTACATCTTCTGTTTAAAACAAATGTAAACACTGTGTTGCATAGAACTTGACAAATTGCACTAATTTTTAAACTTTTGTGTTTATTTTTTTCTTTGGAAAGAATTATTTTATATTCACATAAAGATTTTTAAAATTACTTCCTTGGTGTCTTTATTCCAAGCAATGGTTCTTAGCCGAGGTAAGTAAGCATCCGTATTTCTAGGCAACACAGGAACTCAGTCTACACGTTGATCTAATTACACCATCAAAAATGTTGTGCTGTAATAATGTGTGTTTAACAAGTGTATTTATGTTGTGCTGTAATAACAGCAAATCTGAGTTGTGCCACCTTCCTACAGTTCATACAAGGAGGTGTCACAGGCTTCCTTCAGGGACCCTGCTTCAGACCTTTTTAACCACAGAGCTTCGTTTTCCCTTTCTCTGAACCGTACTCCCTCAGCCTGAGTAGCCTGATGTTGGTAAGTAACCATTGTTAGGGACAGAGCCGGGGGAATGGTTTCAAGCTGCAACAGGGCAAGTTTAGGCTGGACATTAGGAAGAAATTCGTCAGGGAA
>NW_009733698.1:27853-30148 GCF_000703405.1 Apaloderma vittatum
CACTGGAACAGACTGCCTAGGGAGGTGGTTGAGTCGCCATCCCTGGATGTGTTTAAGGTCGCTTAGATGTGTTGGGTGATACGGTTTAGGGGTGACCTTGTAGTGTAGGGTCAATGGTTGGACTCGATGATCCCAAGGGTCTTTTCCAACCTGAATTGTTCTATGATTCTATGATTATTTGTGGCTGTAGACTCTTACCCCTGTGAGAATGGGGAGCTGTGTGATACCTCAGCATAGAAGGGCCTTTGCACTGCCAGAACTACCCCAATGACCGTAAATGGACAGACACAAAAATACCGTTTTTACTTCTTTTCTCAGCATTTTCAGACACTGAGGAACAAAAACTGCAGGTGTGTGTTTGAGGGAGAAGGGAAGGGATGAGACTCTCAGCTGTGCAGGAAGCTCGAGCTGAGCTGCAGGATGTTGCCCCTGTGGGAGCTGTCACGGGACACAGGCTGGCAGCTGCTGCCTTCCTGAACGCACAAGGCGTGAGTGAGGGGTGGTGTGTGCAGGGGGAGCTCTGTTTCCAAGTCCTCGGTCCTGAGAAGCTGTGTCCACACGCAGATTATCTGTGCCCGCCCTGGGTTTGTGACCCTGTTTGCTTTTCTGGTAGCTCCTTAAGAGCCAAGCCCTGCAGGTTTGTGTGTTTAGGTGCGGGCTTTCCCTGGAAGAGAGGTGTGGGAGTACAGCCCCGGGCACAAAGAAAGTGAGGAGGTGAGGTCAGCTGCGCATGGGAGATATTTTCAAGGGAGGGGAGGTAAAGTATCCAAGGACCCCTTCTGCAAAACGGTTCTGTGAAATGTGCTTTGCTTGGAGTACAACTAACCCAGCGGAGACCCGGGGAGAAAGCTTTTGGATATAGCAGCAGCCTGGGAAAGGAAATGGGACTCCAAGCCAAGGACTGAGGGAGGGGAAAAAAAGAAGTTGGGTGCCACCTGCCAACTGGAAGTGTTTTGGGAGTAGTGCTGCACGCAACCCAGACTCGTCACTGTTCCCCTCTCTGGTTTCCAGTCAATTCCAGGCACGTAGCCCACTTCCAGCCTTCCCCTTCTGCTTCTCCCAAGGAAGAAGAAGAAAGAACATAAGGTCTAGAAAGTCAAATGAACTTCCTTGTTTCTGCTGCAAAGAAGAGATGTGGGAGCACTTTCCAGGAGAAGGCCCAGAAAGCAGCTGGCATGGGGAGAGAGGAAGGCAGAGAGCTGGAGCTGGGGCTATCCTTCTAGTGAGAACCTGGTGAAGTTTTACAAATAGGTTGGTTTACTTCCCACAACATGTTCTCACATCCCCACCTTATGGATGGTGAAACAAGAGACTCGAGTGCCCTCAGTTTATGTACTGGGCAGGACGTTCTATGGTGTGGAATATCCCCTTGCCTAGTTTGGGTCAGCTGTCCTGGCCATGGTCCCTCCCAGTTTCTTGTCGCTCTCCTCGCTGGCAGAGCATGGGAAACTGCAAAGGCTCTAAATTAGGACAAGCACTACTTTCCAACAACTAAACCAGCAGCGTGTTCTCAGCAGAATTTCCATACAATATCAAAACTACAGCACTGTAACATCTAATACAAAGAGAATTAACTTCGGAGCTTCTACAGCTGCGACTGAACCCGAGGAATCATGTTGTTCTTTTTGCCTGAAGGATCACTCCACCCTTCTCCTCCTCCCTCACAGGCAAACTTCATCCACATTGCTGCAAGTGTCCCATCACAAATGGCCACAAATCATCACCAGAATCAGAGGGGAAACGGTGAGCTTGTGAATTCCCACCACAAAGCCTTTGTGCCAACAGCTCCTTCCTGATGGCCTGCAGCGAGCAGCCCCAGGCACAGCCCTTCTGACACTCTCTGCTGCTTCTTGTTCTCTTGAGTTAAACTTTTCCTGAGCAATCCCATGCAACTGTGTTTTGGCAACTTGCCCATTTTGTATTTTACAAGCACAAACCATTTTTGGATACATCTTCTAATATTCTATGATTCTATGATTTCCTGCTCTTACAAGTGCAATATTGTACTTTTATCATATGCTGAAGTGCAGCTCGTGTCATCCCGCCTGGGTTATTCTTTTGTAGAAGCTGCTTCTACCACTCTGTAGCATACTAATTAAATTGTCGATATACTTATGAGATCTAAAACATGAAAAATACATGCTGCTCATGCAGAGATCTCTGCTCAGATATTTCCATCACAAAGCAGCAACATGGTGGTACAGGAAGCGTACACCACACTGAACCTGAGCCCAAATTGATGCCTGTATGTCCAAGGCCAGGGGCCCCACTGACCATGGATGCCTCAGAAAACAG
>NW_009733699.1:0-517 GCF_000703405.1 Apaloderma vittatum
TCATCAGCAAACTTGCTGATGGTGCACTCTGCTCTTTCATCCAGGTCGTTGATGAATATATAGAATAGTACTGGTCACAGTACTGACCCCTGAGGGACTCCACTAGCTACAGGCCTCCAACTAGATTCTGTCCCATCAACGACAACTCTCTGACTTCCTCCCTTCAACTAGTTCACAATCTACCTCATTACCTGATCATCCAGGCCACACCCTTAATTTACCTATGAGGATGCTGTGGGAGATGGTGTCAAATGCTTTACTGAAATCCAGATAGACCACATGCACTGCACTGCCATCATCTATCCACCTGGTTATGTCCTCATAAAAGGCTATCAGGTTGGTCAAACATGACTTGCCCTCGGCAAAACCATGTTGACTGCTCCTAATGACCCTCTTACCCCTGATATGCCCAGAGACACCCCTTTCCAGGGATGGAGGTGAGGCGGACCAGTCCATAGTTACTTGGATCCTCCTTCTTGCTCTTTCTGAAGACTCGAGTAACATTTGCTTTCCTCCA
>NW_009733700.1:0-571 GCF_000703405.1 Apaloderma vittatum
TCCCTGCCCTGGTTTATCCCTGCCCACAGGGAACGCCGGGGGTTTGACTTTGCATTCAGTAAATTCCCAGTTCCTTCCCTGGGTTCTGCCTCCTCTCCTGCATCTCTGCCTTGTCTCAAGGCACAAAACCGAGCACAATTCCTCTGTGCCAGTGACTTTTCCCCACATCTACACACAAAGTGCATTAAATCACCTCTGTGGCCGTACCTGGCACGGCTCAGTGCAAGTCACTGTACTGGGCACCTAAACATCTGTGCCCTCTGTGCCGGGACTGACCAGCTCCTTCGCTCCAGCAGTGCCGTTGCCACGTGCGTTTTTCTATCCTGGAGAGAGCGTGAATTATCTCAGAGTATATCCTGGGCTGACGTAAAGTTTGCAGCAGCTGATCAGCCAGGATGAAGCTGTCAGCTTCTGGCAGCATGGACAGGGATCCCTCCTGCACAACCACACTTCCATGTGGGTTTAGGGGCTGCGGGAAGAAGACGTCTCATCACAAACCCCAGGGACTGTTACAAGTCCGAGCCCTGCCTGGCCCCACGCTGAGCACTCACACCTACTGGGGCTGAGGGCT
>NW_009733701.1:0-8595 GCF_000703405.1 Apaloderma vittatum
CTGCCCTTCTTGAAGATGGGCACTACATTTGTTTAGCTCAAGGTGGGCTTTGGCCTCTCTAATTTTCTCCCTGTACAGCTTCACTTGTTGTTTATAATCCTCCTAATTTGCTTGCCCCCACTTCCACAGACCATAAACTCTCCTTTTGTTCCTAAGTTCCAGCCAAAGCTCTCTGTTCAGCCAGGTTGGTCTCCTCCCCCGTCGGCTTGTCTTCCGTGACTTGGGTGTAGTAAGTTTCTGCACCTTTAAAATTAATTCATGTTGTTCTCAGTGGTATTATGTAATATACCACGTAGAAACAAAAGTAAACCATACATACTCAGAACTGGTTTTGGATGCAAAAGCCCACTGGCACAGATTGGTCTATCTCCTTACTGGGAGATTCTTTTAACATCCAAAAACTGTGTGGCCACATCCAAACTGCTTATTGGGAGTCATTCTTAGCCCATGTTGTCTCTTGAACAGTTCCCAAAAATTGTCTCAGTGGAAATGCTGGTAACCTGGCACCAAAAACTATGCTAGAGACAACTCTAAAAATTTAACTTTATAGGCAATTGTATCCCAGAGCTCAGCACTGGTTAGCTTAGAAGAACAGTCATTAAATCCTTTGGACTGTACTACATCTAATTTAGTTAAATACCAAAAAGAAGCAAGTCTTGTTGTGTTTTACTCTAAGAAATATCTCCTTGGCTTTATCCTCAGATTAAAGACTATATTCACTCTGTTGGCTGACAGCTCCAGGTGATAGGAAAATGATTCCACACGTGTCTCCTACACACTTCTCTATAAAACAAAGCTTACAGTTTGAAAAAGAAAAAGATATATATAGTAATGTCAAAGGAAGCATGCATTTGTGAACCCCCCCAAAAAATGCTTTGTAACTGAGATGAGCATCAAGACTCTCAGTTTGATTTTATGCACAAGTAAATCGTGGTTTCAGTAGATTAGTCTTTATATTAGAGTTTATTTTTAATTTGGACCTTGGTGTAGAAGCAGAGAAAATGACCTATTACTGTGGTCCGGCCCAGATGTGGGGGTATAACTATATGAATGGAGAGAAAGAAATAACAATTTATGGATTTTGTTCTTGTTGAATAATTTTCTTTTAAGAGACGAGCTCTCTTTTTTTTTCCCCAAGTAGTTCCAGATATCTTTGATTGAATATTTCAAATCCTCCTTTTGCTGTTCCTCCTTCAGATAGTGAAAAATGTTGCTTCACCTAAAGAAATTGAAAGAAATATTACTCACTTTTCTCTTATTATAGGTAATAGAGGACCACTGGTGTGATAGAAGCTCAACAAACCAAGAAGATGCTTAGAGTGACCCTGGTAAAACTGAAGAAGTTTTCAATCTGGTCTAGTTGAAGATGTCCCTGCTTGTCATAGGATGGTTGGAGTAAACGACTTTTAAAGGTCACTTACAACCCAAACTGTTCTAAGATTCTATATTTTAATCAGTGACTAGAGTGACAGGGTGATTTTACTAGTGACTCTTACACACAGTCCAAAACCCACATCCAGCAAGGCACTATAGGATCACTATGAATCTGTTCTATGTTCCCAACATCTAAGAATTTAAATAATAGACATATTTATAAAAACATTTAACACAAAAAATACTTGTAAAAAGGAACTTTTTTATTTTTTTTTCCCTCTGAATGTAGGAGCTGAGTTTCTTTGTAATTTGACCATAAATTTACTGGAAAACAGCATCAGATGGAGAATGATATTTGGATCTACACTTTCAAAACAAGTGAACAATATCTATTGATTGCCCTGGTAAACAAAATCCATAGATATCTGGCATTCCCAAGTCTTGGGAATCTGGGCAGCTGTCTTTTATCACGAGGCACAAATTTTCAGTGCTGTTTTTGGTGGAATGCCAAATTTAGAAGAAAGTTAGTTTCCTTTTTGCTCCCTCTTCATCTCCCCAAAAGACAGAGGAAAGCCACAGTGAGTCCTTTTTAACTCATAATTGAAATCTTCCTCTCTCTAAATAGAAACACTCCTTAAAATAAAATAAAATAAAATGCCACATGAAGTGCAATTCTTATTACAACATAAAATGTGCTTTCACTCACACCCTCTGTAGCATTATCTCTAACTGCAGTGTAACTAAAAACTAATAACCTCATTTTTAATTAGCTGGGTTTGTGGCATTTTGCATCCATCTCACCGCTGTTCATTCTATAGCGTATATCTTTATTAAATCCTGATGTGTTCAGAAAGGTCTTAAATATACTTTGATTATTTTCTTTTTTTTTTATTTCTCTCCAAAATTCTTCTCAAAACTTTCATATTCATCTCAAAAAAAAGGGGAAAAACATCTAAAAATTATCTTTAAAAGCGTATGAGTGATTCTGACTTTATTTAGCTATTCTTTCTGTTCTGCCACTACCTGAATTCCTTCTTCTTTTTTGACCAATAGAAAAGGAATACATTTTTAAAAATGTTATGGTGTTTCAGTCTGACTGCCCTAAAAATCATTAAGGTGTGAGTTTACAAAAGGAGACCGCAAATATTACCCATTGGTTCACTTGATGTCAAAATAGTACTGAGCAATTACAAAGGGAACACAATACATCTTGTCTTCCAGTCGTTTCAGAGCCGTAATACATGCCAAGGGCTGATATAAAAGAACAACCAGGAGTAAGTGTTCACTGCAGAACAGCGGTGTAATGAAGAAACTCTCCCAGATTACAGCCCTTCATCACAGATGTCAGAGAAGAAGAGACATACCATATACATGTAAATAAACTTCTAAGCCATTGAAAACTTGACCTGAAGCCCATCCAAAAAATGAATGCACCACATCATTACCTGATATTGTGTCTTATCAGCAAGTGAAGAAGCCCATGGCCCTGCTGCCTCCAGCTGTGATTCCGTCATCTCTCAGGACCTCCAAGGATCTGAATGGTGCTGTGGAGGACAGCCCTGGTGTATGGCCAAGCCATGGGTGGCACTGCCCTTTGGGAATGGGACAAAACCTGTCACTGACAGCACCAGGGTGCTTGGATCTAGGTGATCTGTAACAATCCCTTCCAACACAAACCATTCTATGACTTTATGCTTTTAAAAGAATAAAAGGTCATGACCTATACATGTTGAGTTGTGTCATAGGGATGAAATATAGATTTTTGTCACTTTAAGACCATTTGAAATACCTCCAACTAAAAACATTCCTTCCTTTCAAGCAAAGATGAACACATTTAACAATTTCCTATTTTCAAATCCTTGTCTTTGTAGAAGTAAGTAAGGAGGACCTTTCATTCAACTGATTTTTTTTTGGATGAACTTTGTTGGTGGTCAGTTAAATCTCTTGGTATTTGCCCCACATGGTTGTCTAGATGTAGATAGTAGAATTATACAATCATTCAGATTAGAAAAGACCTTTAAGTTCAATGAGTCCAATCTTTAACGTAGAACTGCCAGGTGCATCACTAAACCATGTCCCTGAATGCCACATCTACATATGTTTAAAATATCTCCAGGGATGGTGACTCTACCACCTCTCTGAGTGGCCTGTTCTTGCTTTCAGTCAAGAAATCTTTCCTAATATCCAATATAAACCTCCCCTGGCACAACTTTAGGCCATTTCCTCCTGTCTTATCACTTGTTACCTGAGAGAAGAGAGTGACACCCACTTCACTACAACGTCCTTTTAGGTAGTTGTAGAGAGTGGTAAGTTCTCCCTCGAGCCTCCTTTTCTCTAGGCTAAATAACCCCAGTTCCCTCAGCTACTCCTCACAAGATTTGTTCTATAGTCTCTTTACCAGCCTCATTGCCCTTCTTTGGACACCCTCCAGGACCTCAACGTCTTTCCTGTCATGAGGGGCCCAAAGCTGAACCCAGGATTTGAGGTGTAGCCTCACCAGTGTCGAGTACAGGGAGAAAATCACTGTCCTGGTCCTGCTGGTCACACTATTTCTGATATCCTGTCCTCTGCTGTGAAACTACGTTGCTAGGAAATGTCACCTGGATCTTTTAAAAGTTTGGGAAAAGGTGATGATCCAGAAAACACAGGGACAAGGGTTATCTCAGTCCTCTTTGAGGCATTTCTCTGCCTTTTATTGTGGAGAGTAGATGCCTAGAGTTGGCACTGTCAGCACATGAAAATCCTTCCTTCCAGAAGTTTATAGAGAAAATATGTAAAAAATCCCAGAAACTCAGGAACACAGTTGGAGGTGTCCATGGCGCTGGGTTTAAGCATTTAGCTCTGGTACCCCAATTAGGACGTTAGTTCCTAAAACACACTTTAGTTTAATCCAGAGGGTGACTGAATATACAAAATTGGCTTCCTCTCCTGAACTGCTCTCTCAGGGATCTTATCTCATGCCATATTAAGAGTTTGATACGAATGTTTAACATTGGGCAGTATCTGTACCTTCTGCACAACTTACCAAAGCAAATTTGGTCAAAGAAAGACACAAATTCTTGAAATCAAATCTTAAGTGCAGGGCCAAGATCTGCTTGGTCAACAATATTTTGCAGAAATGCAACATCACCTTCAAAGAGATAATGCAATCCTGAAGAACAATGGGAAAATATCTGGGGAACATATTACCTTGTAAAAAAATATCAAGAAAATACATTGCTTTGTTTTCTGTTTCTTTTTCATTTCTTAACTCTCACTGACTGTCTCCTTTTCTGTCTGTGTTCTTCTATTTTCTTATTAGATGGATTTATAATCCTGTTTTTTAGACTGTCCTTGAATAGATTTCTATAATTAGCAATTATAAATAGAGATATAGTCTTGGTTTATGAAGTTTACTTTTATTGACTGCAACAGAAGGTTTAAGTTCAACTTCCCCTTATCTGATTATATTTACCAGAACTGTGGGAATTCACTATGCTATAAAAATGGACCTTGCTGCTAGCTGGCATACCCCAGAACATTTAAATAAAAATAGCAATGAAAACCCAACCAAATATTATTTATGTCAGCTAGATGCCAATGAAAACTAAGGCTTTCAGGGGTCGACAGGATCGATTTTTAAATTTTTTTCTCTCTCTTTTTTCTTTTTATATGACAGAATGACACAGTCTTCACTCAGCCACTCAAGCTGAAGAATGACTGAAGAACCCTGTGAAGGTCAAACACATTTTCACCCAACTGATGCTCTTTTAAAACTGACTTAACCCTCCTTGTACATTTCTGCACAGCATGGAAGTTGGCTTTGCAGCTCCAAATTAGAGGAAAGTGCGGTGAGACCTTCCGTTCGTAAAGCTCTTTTGTATTAGGCAGAACAAATCCTCTATAAGCAGAACTGTAATTTGCACATAAGAATGCTCTCTGCCTGTAATGATCTTGCCAGCAGAAAGCACTGTCATTTCACAAATGGCCTCACAGTGCTCCCCAAAGCTAAGTAGAAGGATGCAGATATAAACTGAGAAGGAAGCTAAAAGAGGCCCTGATCCTGCAATAGACATCTAGGGTACAATGAGGACAGCGTTATCAAATTGGAGAAGTAGCACTCTGCTCACAGTATGCAACAGTAGCCACGGCACTGAGAGACAGAAGGAAAGGGAGGCTTGGATCCATTGTGGGTCAGCAGAGAATTGTGTCACTTATGTGAGTACCTGAATACATTTCAATAAGCAAATTTAAACCACAGAATCACTTTTTTTTTTTTTTTCCCCAGAAAAAAAGGGAAAACCACATAGACACAGTATATTTAGTCCTAAGAAATCCCCAGATCCCCTGAGATGCTTCCTCACCTTATATTTCTTGACTTTCTTATGCTTTTGGAGGAAAACAGAGATGGAATGTCTGCTGCTCACAGATCAGAGATGCTAGCCATAACCAGCTGACAGGTCTTTGCACTGCTGACCTCTTGTGTTTTGAGCGGGAGAACTGAGATGCTGAGGGAGTCAGCAGCCTTAATGGACCTCATGATGAAAGAAGTCTCACTGAAAGAAAGATGCTGCCCTTTCAGGATCTCCTGCACAGCTCATCACACTCAACAACTTTGAGGTTGTACATTTGTCCCCAAGAATATCAGTCAAGAAGAAATAGCTACATTATATGACTATACTCTCAAACATTTAGCAACAGTAAGCATAAGAGCACTGTTGGACTAAGAGGACAGAATATTTCCCTCTAAATCCTGCCTATGTTCAATATAAGCTTTTCTTGCCTTTAATACAGTATTCCGTTCTCAGCGTACACTTTCAAAAAAACCCAGTGTCCTGCAAGTTAGGACAGAGGTAAATGAGTGTAAAAGAGACTATTGCTGAACTTTCTAGTTGGATACGGACGTTTACATTGTGGGTTTAAGTGTTTTCAGTAGTAAAAGATTTCTGTGGAGAGAATGTAGAAGGAGAAAGAGATTAGGAATAAAACAAAAACATACAGGAACAAAAAACAACCCAAAAGCAACAAACTGTTTCCTAAGAAAAGGAAGCAGGAGATGAAGAGAGAAGAAAAATCAGTGGTAAAAAAGGGTACTTTGCAAGATATCCATTCTGATGAAAGTTGTTCAGTGCTTTATACTGTACTTAGTACTGCAGAAAAAAGGGCTTCCTTTTAACTTGTAAATATTTGAGAAATAATAAAGGGAAGGATGTTATTTTCCGTATTGATTTGGGTTTTAACTTAACATTGTTACTGTGTAAGGATATATACTAAGTACAAAAGTTACAAAACAGAAAAAGAAACAGATGTGAAGGCTGTAAAATCTCAGATTTCCTTTGCTTACGGAGTCCTGCGCTAGGATCCATCACACCAAGCCTGTGGATGTGCAAAAAGTCTAGAAGTTTTGCTTGACATATTTTGTGTATCTTAACATTTGAGAGATTTCACCTCACACCTCCTGGTCTACCAGGGTACATCATGAGGTTCTAGTGTATGATCAATTTGTTTCTACTTGCTTCAGTTTCTCAGTTTTAAAATGCTTGAGTTTGTGCCAAATTAGATTGGACATTTAACCACAGTGCCGAATTTAGCTTAGCCACCCATTGCTATAGTGAGTGGTTGCTACAGTGAGTGGGGAGACATATTCCATGGATAATTCAATCTGTTGATCACCCTTCTTGTCAATCTTCACTAACCTGTTGAAATGTTAAGGACTACATCTACTTTCGTTGGCTTTAGTTAAGAAAATTCAGACTGGTCTTAATTTCCATATATTAAAGATCCCTTTTTCTCCTACAACTCTTCCTTTAGAAAACTGAAGAACAGGTCTACCCAGCAGGCAAAACACGTCACACTCACTGTCGCATTTCCCTCAACACGGTCATCTTGTTCATGGTTGTGTCTCTCCACAGTATCTCATGACTTTAGCTTAGAGAAGCTCTCTGGGGATACCTTATAGCAGCCTTCCAGTACTTAAAGAGGGCATACAGGAAAGATCATGATGGACTCTTTATCAAAGAATGTAGTGATAGGATGAGTGGCGTCATTGCCCTTGGTATTTAAATGATCTTACTCTTCCTCTGCCTCTTCACTACTTTCCCTTGCACCTACTTTTCTGTACCTCCACGCATAAAATTTGTTCACCCTTCATCTTGTAGATTTTTGTTTGCAACTTCATATTAAAACACAGCTTAGTAGATAAGAAATAATACTAATTTTGAAATCCAGTAAATATTATCAATAATATACATGACAAAACATAATGGTCAATTAGTGTGCAACACCTGCATCTAATCAGACATGCTCCAACCAGCACCAGTAGTGTCATAAACAGGAACTACCAATGGGGAGATTGAGCAAGTCTTGATGAGAAGTATAATTGTACTGGGGAGAAAGCAGGAAAAAACAACTTTTTCTGTCATTTTCAACTTGATCATTGTTACCACCTGCTACCCTGAAGGGGACACCAAGAGGAGGAGGTTTGTTTGTGTACTCCATCACTTCTCTTCCTGCCTGGATGTGGGGGAGACAGTTTCCTTCTCTCTCTTTTCTGCTCTCTGTTTCATGCCCCATCCTAAGGCAATATTAAAGTTTATGTGTGCCATCAGCTATGGCCTCCACTAATAAGCTGTGTGCATGTAAACCTACTTGAACTTTCACTGGGCTGCAAAGGAGGGAATATTACAAGCCAGGGCCAGGTAGAGAGCAGGTAGGAGAGGAGCTGGATCTCACTGAAGACGATTTCATGTTCTTGGCTTATCTTGGATCATGAAACTTGTGCTAAATATTTCAAAATTACACCAGGGATGTGCACAAAGACAGAGCACCTTTAATGTGGGGCTTGTGTAGAGATAGGACTGCTGAAGTCATGCTCTTCTAAGACTCATTACAAATTTCACAAGAAGACATGTTTCTTCCATAAGAAATGCTGATATCTGGAAATCAGCTCTGTGAGAATGTGCCAGTTATGATAAAATTTCACTTTGATAAGAAGAAGAATCAAGCAAGCGAAATCAAAAATAATTGGTTTATACTTTGGAGGATTTTTTTGGTTGAGTTCTGTTTTTTTAAAGAAATTTTTAGTTTAGAAATTGATTTTTGATATTTAAGCATACTGTTAAAAGTTATATATAGATAGAACTTAAATAAAATATTTCATTTGTTACAAATATTATTCCCCCACCTCCCCAAAATAATTTAATTATTTCAGAAAAAATACATATGTATAATATTATATATATG
>NW_009733702.1:0-16621 GCF_000703405.1 Apaloderma vittatum
CTGAAACTGCACTACTCCAGAATTCCATTTTCTTCCTCTCCTGGATGTCAAGCACACATCAGGTTCTGCCATCTCCAAATCCAGCTTGTCTTCACCTCTCACATCCACTGTCGAAACCCATTCCTGCAGATGTTTGAAACGCAAGCAGCAGCCAAGTCAAAAAAAGGTTTGGGCTGTGTATGATTATCTAGAGATCCATCTCCTGTTACCAGGAACTACTGCTGGTATTGGAGTTCCTCTCTGACACCCAGACAATTTATACAAGGCAAGTCTGCAGATTATGCCATTTTTGGATAAGGAATGCAGGGCTGGAAAAGGCCTCCTCAGTCTCTGGGCATGATCCCTCTCTGTTGCAAACACTGCATTATCCACCTCCCCATTGTCTTATCCTGCTGCATCATGAAAGGAAGTCAGGTTTCAGCTCTACTCCTTCCTGAGGAAAGCTATCCTAGATCTCAACCACTGCTGCAATCCTTCCAAGCTAAATTTATTCACGGCCAGGACATTTTCCTGAACAGCACACAATTATTTCCCACTGGTGTTCACCCTCCAATGTTCTACCAAGGACAGCTGTTTCAGCCTTTTGGCAGTTAAATGTCATGGTCTTTTAGTCTCCTCTGGTAGAAGAGGATAATCAATCACACCCTGTGACAGGATCTCTCACTAGTGCTCTGTATAAAAGCAGGGATCTGAGGGAAACGGATCTCCCAATTCATGTCTTCTTTGGGACTGCTCTTAGTGATCTCACAATTGACTACTGAGAAAAAGCCACTCCCTCCAACAGGCTCCCATTTTGATGGAGAAGGGTTTTGTTCTCGCTCCTTGTTGCAAGACCATACATTCTGCAGCTCTGAATTTCTTCTGCTTTCTTTTACTTCTGACCTCAAGGAGGATGGTTCTTTTTTTTCCTGATCTTAGAGGAGCAAAGCTTCTCCACCTTCATCCAAATCCTCCCCCACAGCATGTTTCAGGCAAGGGTTTACTTTTTGCTAGAGGGCAGAGGCAGAACACTTTGATTTTGGTCATTTTCAGAAACCCAAATAAATTATATTTTCTGAACAGAGGCTGGAGAAAGCTGTATGGAAACAGTGCGTACACACAGTTGAAATGAATTGCCCTCAGGACTTTGGAAATCAAGAAGTATGTTCATGTCACTGATCCTTTGAAGGATGAATGTGAGCAGAGGGAGAGATGCGCTGGATGTGAAAGGAGCCCCAGAGGCACAGATACCACTTCTTCCCTTCACTCTGAACCACAAGCTGTGCATCACCTGGCAAAGCCCATCAGGTTTGCTTACCAAGTCCTATACTGGACGTGCCATCATTTCACCGGTATTCTCGGCGCCTATAACCAGTTTCTCGAGATAGTGACTAGTCAAGAGGAGAACATTTCAAAAAAAGAACAAGAATGTCATGACTTACTACTCCTAGTTACATTCATTACAATCCTCTATCAAAGTGCTCATTTTCTGGGCCAATACCTTTTCCTCTCACTTTCCCGTTTTCTTTGCTCCCCTTTCTTGCCTGAATCATAATCAATTTCCTCACTGTTTGCTAACTGGCTAGCAGATTGCTAGATTGCAATTAGACATACATACATGGTACCACCTGCTACATGCTTTTTATTTCTTTTTTTTCCTCTGTAACAGCTGTTGGTTTGTTTTTGCAAATACAGAGCAAAGAGGAGATTTTTTTTTTCTTATTTTTTTTAGTATATGTTTTAATTCTACTGCAGGATATCAGGGCACATAAACTCAGAAGAAAATTTAAGATTATAGGTAATCATGATGTTTTGTGAGTGAAACAGTAGACATTAAGTGAATTTACTTAAGGAGTTCCCAAAGTGAGATAGGCCCACAGCTACATCTGTTTGCCTCTAGGGTTGGGTTGTTTTTTTTAATCTTTTCTCAATTTTAACAATATGCACAAACAGCCAAATAACTGGAAGTTTTATAAACCAATAGGTAGGAAGTGAAATGATAAAGCATTCAATTCATTAGAAACCTGGTTTCATTTCAGGATTATTTTCCCTTCAAACATTCTACATTAAAAAACAAAATTGGTGCTAAGTCCTGTGTTAGAAGGGCTGTAGTTTAGCATTGAGGAGAACACTTACTATTCCCTCACTGAGTTGCTGGGGTGAGGCAGTGTCTGAGCACACAAAAAACATCTTCAAAACTTGTCCAAGAGCCAGAAAAGGATTTTGAGTTTTGAGACTAGTAGGCATTGTTGCCCTGTGGACAACTTCTCTGAAGCAGTATAAATTTCCTTGCGAAACGATGAAGTTGTAACTTCCTCCACAGCTGCTAATGCATAGAAAATCTAATGCCATGCTCTCCCTTTCTTTTTTTTCCCCCTTGTCTAATATCTTTGCTAGCTGTAACCAGTTTGTAGCTGTTTTCCCAGCACTCACTGCTATTTCACATTCCCAGTCTCGTACGACTAAAGAGCACCTTGTGATGGACTGGGCTGCACCTGGGCTGCAGTGCTGAACCTCTTCCACGCAGTAGCACAGCCTGGCTGGTGCCAGGGGCAAAGACTTGACACCTGAGTGGACTCTAAGTTGATTGGGATTTCTGCTCTGTTTCAGTGAGATTCAAGCCATATAGCTCAATGAAAAGCAGTCATGGTTGTTTTCCAGGAGGTGAAGCATAAAGGAGCCAGTTGTGTGCTGACAGAGCTGCAGATGTGCTGAGGCACTCAGCGATATCAACAGGCACTTGATAAGGGGCTCTTCAAATGAGATTTTAAACAGCATCCATCTAGCACATCTAAATTGCACTTACAGCTCAGGAGTTTTACAGTCTGCATTACTTACGTCTATCTACATAGGCTGTTACACACCTTCCTGAATTCAGCCCCTTAACAGTTCATCTCTCTCTCAAAATCTACAGCAAAACATGCACTGATTTCAGTCACACACCGTGCACCCAGCTGCACCTAGTCCAACAGCCAGCTATCTCCCACCCCCTCCCTTGACTTCTAGACAGGGATGCACCTTGCCCAACCTCTTCCACCTCTGAGTACTGTAACATGAACATCAGTACTTGCTGAGAAGACACCCAGACATGCTATTGTCAGTTCCAGCCATTGGCCAGGAAGTATGGAAACGCACAAAATCCTTGGCACCTAGGCCTTAACCCCTTCATATACGAGTAGCGTGACCTTGGAGACCTCATGATTCTGCTGAGTATTTGCATGCATGGACTGTGGTGCCTTGAGGAAAGATTGAAAGGGACAATCCCTGCCAAAGCCTTTTACTTTACACTTGACAAGTGTTACAGGGTTCATTTTTTTTCCCCTTAAATTCAAGTGAAAAAAACCGCTTCCTGAGATGGAATATCACAGAGCTGAGCTACAGTTAAATTTGGAGGTGGAATTACTGGTTATTCCATTGATCAGAATGGTTTGTCATTTCAACTTCCATTAATTCTAATGCAATGGAGCAAGATGACACCTTGGAATCCAATTTCCCCACTTAACACTAGTCCTTCATATATTCAAAGGCATCTTGATTTAAATCAAGCACTTCAAGTTACTGCTGCACTTTGACTTGGCCTTTGTTTCCCTTTTTCACTGAAAGAAGCATTTTTTTTCCATCTGTGTTGAGCTTGACATCTGATCTATGGCTTGTTAACATTGTATATTTGCTTTCTCAGATAACTGAAGAGTGAATCGCCTTGGAGGCCTGCTGTGCATCCTGGGTCTGTAGGGTGGGGATTGAAGCAGTGTGCCCTTTGAGATGGCTGTCAAGAGGGCAAACTACCCATCCTGCAGACAGGAAAGGGATAGACATGCTAGTGCTCATAAGCAAGTTGTGGTGCTAGGACCTAGTCCTGCTACACAAACTTCAACAGGACTTGTGCCATCAGCTTCCGTATGGGCAAGATCGATCAGTGAAGGACAGTTTTTTCACAGATTAGCAGGACTTGTGATGGTGTTTAAAATTGCCATGAGGGTCTATCAGTCTTTTCGGGTGACAAGTACCTTAAGAGTACTGGTCCTTGTCCACTGAACTGGTTTTTTTTCCTCAAAGAAAAAAACATGTCACTGTAGACCTAACCAATTTGACCTCGGCATTATTGCCACACTCGCAATTCTCAACTATAGTGCTGTTGCCAAGACATTGAGTCCTGGTGCTGGCTGCTGAATCTGGGTAGAGACAAAGAATCAGTGAACATCCTGCTTTGTCCGAGTGGCAGAAAGAGGCAATGCAAAGAAATCATGACAAGCTGGAAGGGGCTCTCAAGGTGCCAATAGTTACTGAAAAGAGAATTTAGTTTGGGTTGGTTTTGGTTTTTTTTTTTAGCATTATAACATGTAAATCAGTTGGCTACACTTTTAATTGCATGGATGAGTTACCCTCAGATATCAAGTGCTCTATATTGCGGCACTTCAGTGTCATTCCTCAAAATGCAATAACGGACTCCTCATTTTTGCCCCTGGATTGGCCACATTCCTGACAAATCCACCAGTATTTATCTCACACAGGGGTGGCCTCTGCCTAAAATTGTGCAAATAAATCTCTGTTGTATTTATTTAGACGTTCGGAAGAATCTGCAGTCTGGGCTCCCACACAGTTTAGTGGCCACAGAAGAAATCACGCTTCTGAGCAAGGCAAGAGTATTCTGTCTCATAAAGCCTGGAAGGCAGAAATGGTTGGATATGTGCCACTGGAGAAACTTATTCGTTGGACTTAACAATTGGAGACATTGTTACAGTTCTTTCTGGATAGAATTGTGGAAAAGTAAAAGCGATGCTTAATGAAATGATTATTCATAGACTGTCCCTCGCTTCCTCCACCAACTCAGAACTGGCTGCTTCTAGGTCTCTTCACAAAGCCTCAGAATAACACGACAGCCTTCTCTGCAACTTTGACATCTGGAAAAACTCTCCTGCATTTCTCTATCTTGCCACTTCTTCTGTTTTCAGACCCCATAGAAGGCCGCAGCTTGCTGCTCTGCTAGAACAGCTTTCTCCTCGATTGTTCTGCTAATCTTCCATATTTCATTTCATGTGGGTCTAAGTATTTCATCGAACTGGAACTATCCATGAATGCCACCATTTATAAAATAGTTTTATCAGATGGTTGTGCAGATTTTTCTTAGGGTGTGGTGGTTTGTTGTTTTGTTGTTTGTTTTTTTTTTTAATGGGATCTGGTGGGTCTATGTATTTCATTGGACTGGAACTATCCATGAATGTCTGCCACCATTTATAAAATAGTTTTATCAGACGTTTGTGCAGATTTTTCTTAGGGTGTGGTGGTTTGTTGTTTTGTTGTTTGTTTTTTTTTTTAATGGGATCTGTTTAATTTGTGTAAAGTGGCTAGCGAGTAATTGCGCATGTTTTATTTGGAAGGCACAGTGAATGTAAGACAACCACCAGAGCTGGCTCAAGGCTTCTTATCAGCATAAGCAAAGTAAGTTGTACTGCCCTGAGGATAAAGTGCCTCCCAGAGCTGGTTTACACTCAGCGCTGGCTTCTTCTGCCACAGAAAAGGGAGCAGAATCCACAAGAGACTCACACGGTCCTTCTTCCAGCTGCTGTTTCATGCATTCTTACCCCCTCCTCTGAAAACTAGAGTCTGGTTTTCAGGACTCTGTCAGGACTCATTCCTTCATCCCTAATGCTGCCTCCTCTGCCTGCACCTAGATCTAGCCCTGCTGAGCACCAAGAGATCAGCCTGGTTCAAAAGAAAAGAAAAATCCCAACCTCAACTCTGCCTATGCTTTCTACTCACCTTCATCTCACTAGAAATTATTTATGTATCAATAACCTTGCCTGCAAGGTTAAGATAGAAAACTATGTGCATCTTTACAAAAAGTATGTGCCACTTTGCTCCTTGCCTGGATTTTAACTCTTAATGAAATTTACAGTATTATTTAAAAAAAAAAACAAAAACACAAAAAACCACCTTTGTCTGGATTGCCAAGGCCACTACTCCTAGTTGCTCCTCTCTGGTAAATAAATGAGCTAGGCAGGTACAGGTACACACAGGTTTGCACAGACACCTACTCCATTTGAAAGGGAAAGTACTTGGCTTGTGCTTTGTGTGATCAAATCATCGCAAGAAAACAAGAAAAAAAAATACAAACTATAGAGCCAGATATGCACAATGCAGGGCATAGAATGGGCCTAACTATGTGCCAAGTTCCCATTAGGATACATGCCCCAGTGAAGTCTAAGCTCATGCTTCATGGTAAAGAAAGGTTTACTATACTTTGAAAAAAATCCCACACTCTCAGAGCACAAGGCTGGAGTGGTATAAGAGCCCTTGCACTGCTCCCCTGCTGTGGAATACCTTTTTTTTTTTCTGAGCAACTGACCACAAAAAGCGTAATAGTTCACATTCATATGCAATGCATTCCGGCAAGGAAAGGATCAGGGACTTAACCATACAAAAGCTGTAAGGCTGATGCTTCTGCTGTACTCTCAACCCCCTTTCTGCAAGATGAGGACAGGGAGCATGTAATACACTGAAGACTAACCCTTTCTGGAAGGAATGCAAGCCTGCACTGAAACCGTGAATTTTGCCCTTGAGGTGATGAATACAATCAAAGCAGAATAAACCGTTTTGCAGAAATCATTACATCTGTGAGAAGAACCAGATCTATTTTCCAGGCTTGAAACAAGCTGTCTCAGGTCCAGCCTTGCAAAGTGCTGGGTCAGCTCTGGAAAAGAAGGGGTGGCTTGGCAGAAATAGTAAACTGGTTAGGGAGTACGGGAAAACTGCCAAATCCACAAGTCCCGATTACAATTAGTAGATTTAATAGACTCTTCTGTTACGAGATCCTTCAGATGGAAGAGGGAAGATTAGAGAATGTTTAGCCCCATTCTAATGCATGTAGTTACAGCCACCCAGTACATTAGCTGCCTCAGGGCACCCCGCTTCATTTGCATTACACAGGCAGCAGAAAAGGGATGGAAACGGTCCCATTCAGGGACTGAAGTCCAGAGATGGAGTTTGATGTGCAGCGCAGGGTTGGCAGGGCAGCTTCCTACAGAAATACAAGACGTGCTTAAAGCAGAGAATTTGGGAGAAGGAGCAACGCCAGCCATCCTTGGTTTCCCACAACCCAGGACGTGGTAGGGCAGCTGAACATAAGAAAGGCCAACCTTGACCACTAAAATGTCCCCAAAAAAATAAAGTGCAAAGACCTCTCACAGGTGAGCATAAAATTAACAGTCAGGGCTATTATATTTATGTTCCCTCCAGGCTTTGAGCATACAAAAAGTAGCATAGTTCCCATTAATAACTTCTCTTATAATTTAAAAATACTGTTAAATCATTATTGACTTAATACATCAACGAGAGACCACAACAGTCAAGAGGTTTTTCAATGAAGTCACAGAAAGGACAGCTTACTTTTGAAGCTATCTAAGATAAGGTTATACAGGAAATAAAGGATGCACTGATTTATTTTTTATGAAATTATTCCGTGTAATTTATATTTTATAGTCATTACATGCTGTCAGTAATTTCATGTGAAGGGTATGAATTTTTCATTTTACTGAGGGAAGATCTAATTTGTTATTCCCGTGAGTGAAAAGCTGATTATGTATGAATTTGGTAATTAGAAGTGATTAATTACTTGGTTGAGAATGTTGGCCTTATCAACCTGGTTTGGTATGCACAAACAGCAAGAGGTGCTCTGATGAGAGGAAGAAGCAGAAATAACTGTACTAGCACAAATATCTGTAAAATGCCTCCGCAAAAAAAGACCACAAGATCTAGACATCATTTAAGTTAAACGCAGGCTATCCCCGTATGCGTGAAGAACATGCACACAGGTAGGGGTTGCTTGCTCAGCACTCAGATAAGGACTCCACTTACTTATTTCCCCTTAAGATACACTATGCAAAAGTTATGATTTACAACTCTCACATAATGTCAACACACAATCCTTGTACATGCTCATCTACTTCATCCGGGTTGTATAATATTTCCCCTCACCAAGCCAGACAGAGTTGGATTAGCTGACTTGACAATACTGTACAAGACAGACTACAAAGAACCTATTGCCCTCTTCACATTAACTCTTTTTGTACCCTCAGTTACAGATTCTCTAGTTCTGCGCAGCCACTTTTTTTATGGAGCAAAACTGCACCCACGTATTTGGGTATCCAAGCACTGGCACATGCAATGAGGAACAACTTCCCTTACCTTCCGCCCAGCTTTTTTCTCAGACACTAGGTGAGCATTTGTCAGCAATACAGTAAGATACTGTGAGCAAACACATTTCTACCACACAAAAACCTATGTTTGAAGGTAGCTACACTGGTTCACAAAAATAGAGAACTTTCTTGCTTATGTTTGAGGAAACCTTAGGAACTGGTTCACATATTAAACAAGAAAAACAACCAAGAGACAATAGGAATCCAAAGATCTAGGAAGAAATCCAATCAGATTCTCAGAGTATGGGAAGAGATATTTTAAAAGGCCAGCAACCTGGCAGAGTAGAAGTAAGCACTCAGCAGGGCTTCCCTCTTGCTGTGGACAAAGCCAGAACTGCAAGCCTTTGCAGAACATACAAGCCCATTTCCATGTTCTCACAGCTCTACACTTCAGTTACACCCACTGACAGCACCCACTCAAATTGCTGTGCTCCGGGTAAGGTGCAAGGGTGAGGGAAAGAAACAGGGAAGGAAGAAATGGATTGAGGAATGAACGCAGGCAGCTTTTGCCAGCCAAGATGAGCAATGCCTTCCTGCGCTCTGCCCTACCACATGCCTTACCTTAGAGGTAACCATCCCAAGACACAGCTCCAGTTTCCTGTGACTCCATTCCTTGGCTCTGCAGTGCAGATCAATGATTGCAGCAGTGCTGGCTGGCTGCAAACGCCTGGGGCCAGGCCATGGAAATCCCTGTGCAGCCATGAAGAGAGCAGAGCGATTGATCGGGAAGCACGGGAAGGCACAAAACTTATCCGATACTTCAGCTGCACACACCAGAGCGGTGCTCGAGCAGTAGCACAGGGCCACAAAGCTGATACTCTAGGATGTTTGGGGTTTTTTGAGTGAAAAGCTTGCAAATAAACATTGATTCTGTGTACTGTTTGTACACATGAAGTTTACCCTGTGGCCCAGAAGTTAGTGCTTTATTAAACCCACACGTTAGAGGAGACTCACGCTAAAGAATAGTGTGACTGCTGCCAGTTTTTCTCTGGCAAACCTCCAGCAGGAAATAATCCTGTGTCAACCATGGCTCTCTCCCGTGGTACAGCACAGACTCAGACAATGCATCTGTTGGATTCATTTAAATATGTCCAAGTCTGTGTTTCATTGTTTTAAAGCATCAAAGACTTTTGCTGTTATAAATCATAACAAATAATCAGTAATTCTGAACAATAAAACCACACGGCAAAAATGAGGCACAGCTGTTGCCAGTCATTGAAGGAGTTGGTAAAAGAGAAAGGCAACAGTTAAGTGCAATATAGCACATGTTATCCACTTCTTTGAAGACAAGGTGCTAACAACATCTCTCATTTTAAAGGTGAAGATTTCTCTGTGACACTGAATTGCCACAAGTTAAAGAAATACAGTAAAAATTACTCTTTATTCCAGCAGCAAGCTTAATGTATTGTAACATCTGGGGAGCCAGGGAAACAGCAATGCATTTCCTAAAATACCTGGCGTTGCTCCAGTGCTTTATCAGCATCCTTAAAATACAGGCAATTGAAAAAAAAAACCACCATCACTGCTGCATGATATGAATTACAGACAAAGCAAAAAGTTCAGCATGATTTCATACAAGTCACTTCTGATTTGGATCACTCTATAATACCCAGGCAGTTTAGAAAACTAAATCTTGTTTTCAAAACTATAATACAGTATTTCCACCCATTCTTTGTGCAGCAAACTATGTTCCATCTTCAGATAAGGACAAGGAAAAAAAAAACTAAATAAAGGGCCAAACTTTTTAAAAGAAATGCTAACGTAATAGGTGTTTTTGAAAACAATCAGGAAAAGCGTCTATATTTATACTCAGGTTTATCTGGAACCCAAGACTCTGCAGCATTCTTACTGTTCATATTGAGAATTATCACTTAGATACATGCTTGTCTGTGGAAAACAATCCTCATGTTTACTGCCTGACTCTTCCCACAGTAGTTTGGAAAACCTGGAAGCATTCATCAGACCAGAATGTAGTTCAGCTGCAAACATCGGCATTAAAATATATTTGTCAGAAGCCATAGGGGGCTTGCAATCAAAAGGCAGCTTGGGCTGCATTCTGAGGGACAACATTACACAAAGCCCTGTTGCTCGGGAGTCTGAATTTTTCTGGCAATACAGATACCATGCTTGGGCAAAGCCAGACTGATCGACTAGAGGACCAATTTATGACCCTTCCACTCTGGAAGGGTACAGCCAAGAGGGGTGCTACTCTTGTTTCAGTCTCCTGACCCCCCACACTGTCAAGTCTGTGTCCCATTAACTTTGCTGGGACTAACGTTTTCTGTGGGAACCACATCTGAATTACAATCCTATCCTTCACTCTTTGAGCTGTTTCCTTTAAGATGGGCTACCAAAACGTATCATTTGTTTTCTACAGTCTTGGTCTTGAGTATTCCTTACCCGAAAGGTCAACCTTTGCAACTTGTGCTCTCATTTGGAAGAGGCCGATTGATTTTCTGCAGAGATAACTGCCATCCAAGAGCAACAACCTCAGAGAAATTGTGTTTTAGACTGTAATGTGACTACAGAGTTACAGAATTGGACAAGATCAGCCGATCCTGCATTGACAGACATCAGTCAGTGCCTCATGTTGTCATCATGACTAGAATTAACAGAGCTGGGAAAAATTGGTAAGGTCATGATGAAGATTGCTACAAGTCTATGCATGACCTTGAACACTGTGAGCCTGCTAATGTAAGATGAGGGACATGATCCTTACAGTTACCCAATTGCTTTAAGGGTAGCAATCCAATGATCATCTCATTTTTCTAATAAATTAATGTCTGGAAGTTACTTTAAAAATTTGAAGAGTAAGATTCAGCGAAGCTATTATGCCCTTTAGAATAACTTATCTCCTCACAGAGCTGGATGTCTAAATATTAAGTAGGACCAATGAGAAGTTTACTGGAAAGTCAAATTATTATGAGAATGAAAACACAGATGCAAAATTCAGTGCAGTGGTATGGAATAGGTACGGAATGTGGATGTAGTCTAAGTGAAAAACACAGAAGCAGCATTTACATAAGGCAAGCAGCAAAATTGTTACTCAAAATTCCACTTTCTTCTCATGCAGGATGTTCACTGAATATGTTTAACATGAGACACAGTGTATGGTACCTTATACCTGCTGGTAGATACATTGCATCTGCAAGCTGGGGTGAATAAGAGTGGAAAAAAAAGAACATCACAATGACCCCCCCCTTCCTGTGCACCTTATCCACCTGTAGTACAAAGGCCTTTTGCTGCCACTGTCTCTCAGCTCAGGGAGGTCTTGACACATTGCCCAAGGAAGGTGGGGAGAAGGTGGTGACTCTGACAAAGTCCAATGGCAGCAATGTGGCCCAAGGCAGCAGAAGTACTTAAACCATCTTTGTAAAGCCAGTGAACTGCCCAAAATACCATACCCTATGGTATCAGAGGCATCCTTTGGGCATTTTTCAACCTAGCAGAGGTAACCTCTGCAGTTTGAAAGACCTGTGAGTATGCCCGGACGAGAGCCTTAAGAATCCAGAATGACAAGAAACAAACTGAAGAAACAGCCCAGTGCGAAGAAATCTAGTAGAGAGAGGTGTAAAGAGGAAAGAAAAAAAACCATGTACAAATACCAAGCAGAAAATAATCAGGTCAGTGTCGGAGTAACAGGAATTATCTAGAGGGCTAATTTGATTCACAAGTGAAAGCTAAAAAGCCAGTCTAAAAAGCCAATACAGAGGGCTGCACCAGATCTTGAGAGGCCACAATGATCTAGAGGAGAAATTAGTGAACTTTTCAGAAACAAGTAGGTGTTAGTCTAGTAGAGGAAAGAAAAAAAAGCCTATTCTTTAAAGTTATAATTTCAACAAATATGAAGTCAGAATCACAATCAATTAGTTTCCCACAACCAAAACAAACAGGACAACAAGAAATTATATGAATCAGCACCACAGATTTGGACTGGGTCCTTAATGGAACTTCCCAGTATGGCTGGTGGAATACCAGAACCAGGTACATAGAGATGCTGCAGCACCTCCCAGCCTGATAATTTTAACAAAGAAATCAGGCAAACAGCAGTCCTGGAGGACCTACATACCTTACATCAACACAGAAAGTTGATTTCCTGAATTTCTTCCAGCTCTATGTTTTTATAACTGTTCAATTCATTATCACCCCACATGTTATGAGGAACACCTCAGGCATCTCTGAAGGCACTTGCTTGGGCTCCTTTGCATCTCCTGCAAATTTCCCTTTACTTGAAAGTAACAGATAACAGCTTAGGCTGCTGTTACACAGGAAAAAAAAAAAAGCATGTGATGCTAGTCACTAACACCTTACACTCCCCATCCATCTCATTCATTCTGCTGCTCCTTACAGCATAATTTGCTAGTAAGTTCTACAGGGCAAAAAGGGAGCTTTTATTTCATGTTCACTTAATGCCTAGCAAAAATAAGTCTCCTTCTAAGGTGATATAGGAAATACACAAATACTATTAAGACTTTAAGAACTTAGTTTGCACTTTAGCCTACATTTACCAGGCAAAAGCCAGGCTTAACTGTTTCCTGCAGGTTTGGAAGTCAGGAGCCACATACCTTAACACAGCCAGCAGAGCAGAAGCCATACTACAGCACCCAAACAACTGTAACAAGACAAATATTGAAGTAACAAACAGGTTCAACCAACAACCTAGAACATCAGAAAGGTTCACATCAATAAAGCAGATCCAAGGTGCAGCCAGGAAATCCATCCACAGGTCAGGACAGCGCCAAGTGAAGATAATCAGAACCAGATACAGCCTAGTAGTCTCTACAATGGACCCATACACAAATCAGGTCTAAAGCCAGACCACAAACTCCACAAGGAGATCAGAGTCCAACCCTGCAGAAGCCCCAACTAAAGACAAAGCATCCTGCAGCCTGTCCCACACAAAGACTAAAGGCCCAGGACTGAGCTTTTATAGAGCTTGTGGGCAGAGGAAATGAGTGGAGGCCCCAGGTGAGACTGCTCCGGGCAATTAAGGGCCATTAGTGCACTCAGAACATTATAATATTACTGCTAATGCTAAAGTAATAACGACAGAGCTGACTTTTGCCTAACATTACTCATCAAGGAAAAGCTTGCACCTTATAATAAATGCCATTATAAATGCCATTTTTCAAACTACATGTCTTAAATTTATCTTTCAAAGTCTTTGAATGTAGTTATTAAAGTAGTCTGGTCACACACACACAGAATCTAGTTTACATGCTTGAGTATGATTTGTGTTGCATTTTAATGAACGTGTTCTGAGATAGTGATTTAAAATGGATTTGAAATTACAAATGAGAAAGCTGTTTATAGCATCGAAGGCCCCTAAACACACACTTGACTAAGTTCTAGTTCACCTGAACCATCAGTAGATATGCCAGTATTGCTGTCATCCACAGGCTATTTCGAGTACCAGAGTCCTAAAATAATTTCAAGAGAAGGATTAGCAGAGGGCTATGAATAAGTAAGGCAGCATTTATGGGTAATTTACGTAGATGTTTCATGCCTCCGTTTTAGGGGGTTGTTTAACATCTGCCTCCTGAGCTGAAAAAAAGAAATGTCCCCAACTTTTCTGTCCCACCCGGTAAACCTCTAGAGAACAGTCCTGATGCTCACAGTCCAGTCCCGTTTCACTCTGTAGAAGCACATAAGGTATTCGTAGTTTTTGGTCTGACTAAGCACACTTACCCTTAAAGCTCTAGAGCTTAGTAATCAGGGGATGAAAAGATAAAGTGTTAGAACAGCTAGAATGGAAGGAAAATGTAACCTCAGAAGTAAGGTCAGATGCCTGGTAGAATGTCTTACTTTAAAAATCTTCTCTGAATATAAACAAAATGTAGAAATGTTATATTAATTTTTTAAAAACTGATATTTTTCCACTCAATCACAACAAATCATAAACATCACCTGCCACAGCTGGTAACTGCCACTGGAGTCTGATTTAATCTCAGGAGATTATTACTCTGTGCAGATACTAATCTCTCAAACTTCACAGCTATGACTGGTAAAATCAGTTTAACAATGCTCCAGAAAACTAGTGATAGACTGAATATAAAAGAAAACCCCAAACTTCTGTAGAAACGGTAAAGCAGTTTTGGATTATGTGAATACATTGATATAAGTGCTTTCAGGTTCATCTGTACTGTGGGGGTTTTTTTTTATTATTTCAAGGGAAATAACACCTATCTGTGAATTTTGGTAAGTTGAAATAATGTAAAGGAACCAGGCAGTTGTACTTCTCTATATCCACTAGCAAAAATATGGGAATTTCTCACTATCGAAATAACAAAGGCTGGATCCTTATATGAGAGATTTACAGGATACCCTACGTGTTATTGTAATAATATTATCATGGATTGTTACTGTAGAAACCAGGTGTGTGCTCAGATCCCCTTGTATTTGACACAATGGAGACAGAAAATAAAACCAAACTAATTTGTGCTCCAAAGCACGTCACTAGTTGGGTACAAAGGGAGACAGTCAATGTGTGCAGATGCACAGACATATTGGGAGTAAAGACACAGAAGTGATACAGGGGAGCCTGGTCTTGCCATTGCACTCTGTATTGTCGTAAAATTTTGTTCTTTGGGATTTGCTGACATCATGATGAAACAATTTCAAAGGAGCTGTTTGGAGGGCGATGAGGTACAGAGGTTTCAATGGCCTTGCTGTAAAATGAGAGGAAACAGGAGAACACAGAGGTGACAAGAGCAACAGAGACTGGAATTGTGGCCTCGCATTTTACTATGTGAGAAAACACATAAGGCCAGGAAAGGATTTGAAAGGCTTATGAGGCAGAAAAAGCTAATGCAACGAAGCACAGCAATGGAATAGAGCAAGATTCTTTTGAAGCAGTAACGCAGCCAGAAAATAGGATAATACTGCACAAAGAGAAGAACGGAGTGATCATCATCTGTTTTGAAAGAGGGGAGTTTAAGCTGCACGCTGGATAGAGACAGCTGCAACACTGGAAGCTTGTCCTTGTGGTGGGTGAAAGGGCAGAAGAAGCTGTTCTTCGTGCAAAGTGTCACGGCTCTTCACAGGTAGCTTACACCTGTGAGACCACCCCTAAACCGCAAGAAACACTCTAGTTACCGCTTCTTTTAATAACGCCCATGATAGTATCTCTTCAGTAGCAACAAAAATGACAACATAACTCGTATGTAGAACGGGTATTTCAAAGTCATAAACCACCTCCGTGTAGTCTGTGCCTCAGTTAACAGGGCAAACGCTTCTCGTTCCTCTGATGAAGCTGATGCAGCTCAGTGACCGTTACGGACGGGGACATTGTGATGCTTTTAATTCTGTAGCGCAGGTGTATGAATAACCTGCCTGGGTTTTGTAACTGCGGCCTGTGCGAAACGTGTGCCTTGGCCTGAGAGCGCCCGGCTCCCTGTGGAACAACTCTGGGGGACAATCCCAGGGGAGCAGCTGAGCCAATGAGGAGGCGAGGATGGGTCAGGTGACCCCAATGGACCAATCACAGCATTCCTCCCCATGGTGCTTGGTATAAAAAAGCCCCTGAGGAGCACCCTGGGGTCTTTAGTGCTCTGCCCTGTTCACAGAATCACAGAGTGTTGGGGGCTGGAGGAAATCTCTGGAGATCACCCAGTGCAACCCCCTGCCAGAGCAGGGTCATACAGAGCAGGTCACCCAGGAATACATCTGGGGGGGAGTTTGAAAGCCTTTAGAGCGGGAGACTCCACACCCTCTCTGGGCAGCCTGGGCCAGGGCTCCGGCACCCGCACAGCCAACAAGTTTCTCCTTTATGTTTTTGTGGAACTTTCTAGGCTCCAGCTTACGTTTCAGGTAAAATGTTAAAAAGATGCTGGAGTGATGTGGGAAACTGCAATCAGATCTAACCAGATAAAGTAGGTTCATCAGGTCTGGCTTAGCCTCTGTCCTGTAAAATATATTGGGAGCTGTGAAGCAGCCCCACTCCATGGAACACACTGTTTTGTTTCGGTTATTTTTGAAGGTTGGTTGTTTTTCCTATCATCTGGACTTTGGGTTTGGGCACTTCTGTCTGTGGCTGAGCCCAGTCTGGGTTTTATTTTTCCTGCTCAGCACCTCATCATCTGAAAGGTGTGGTTCTGCATTACTTTTCTTCTTGTATCCTTGAATTTATCTGTACGTAGCTTAACGTTCTTGTTGTTATTCAAGGTGTTATTTTCTTTCTCATTTCAAATTTTTCTCCACCCTCACAGTCAGTGGTTCCCCTGTTATCTCCTCTGGGAGGGATCACAGAGAGGCTCTATCAGAATTTAGTGGCCCAAACTTGGACCACACGCACACCGAAGCTTAGCTGAAGGTTAATTTCTCGCAGAAAAATCCCTCCTGGAGGCAAAACCGCCCGTAGAGGGATGCGGCCCTTGAGTTCGGCCGTCAACTACTGACGGTGCTTGAGGGCCGCGTGTGCCGGGCGGGAAACGGGGGCGCGAGGGGCC
>NW_009733703.1:0-9741 GCF_000703405.1 Apaloderma vittatum
GGGCCGGGCCTGGGCGAGGGGCAGTGTGGCCGAAAGCAGCAGCTTCAAAGCACGAACTCTCTAAGCCAAATGCTAGTTTAGAAAGACAACACTGTTCTTTTAGCAAAGTTGGCCAAGTTTGGGTGCTCGGTGGAACTAGCATCCCCCATCAAAAAAGTGCAACATATTTATTTTTTAACTTAGTATAAACACACTTAACGTGCCAGTAATTCTGCAGTTACAGGTTGGCAGTAACAGTTACGTTCATCGCTGGATCAGTGTATTAAAATCAGCTTCGCTTCTCATGTAAATTCAGGCGTACTCCTTGCAGGTGGGGGGGTGAGTTGTCGGCCCTGTGGATTGAGGTGGTGGTTGCATCTCCCACTGCCACATGTAGTTTTGGCTCGCTTTCAGCCTGTCATAAACAATTTTTGATGTTCCGGTACCCTCTAATCTTCATAAAGAGGGTTTTGATGAGAAAAATCCTGCTTGGGTCTGATTCCTCACACTCCCAAGGACGAATAGCTTGTTAAAACCTTCTAAACAACAGTCTGCTTGCTATCACCAGGTGCACACTATCTTATTATCTTTTGTACTAGACGGCTGGAAAATTTTCTTCAATGCCTTTTCACATCCTTGAAGCAGCGTTGTTTTGAAAGACTGATTTACCCCTTTTAAGGCAGTAAAAATTATTCTGCCATCCTTATGGCAACAAGAGGCCCCTGCCCTCGGTCCCTACGCCCATGCTGAACCTGGCGCCCAGGGCCTTCTTCAGGCTTCACCTTCCTGCAGGCAAGGAGGAGAAACTGTGGAGTCGTGGATTGGTTCAGCTTGGAAGAGACCTTCCAGACCATCTAGTTCCAGCCCTCCTGCCATGGGCAGGGACACCTCCTGCTAGACCAGGTTGCTCAATGCCTCATCCAGCCTGGCCTTGAACACTGCCAGGGAGGGGGCATCCACAGCTTCCCTGGCCAGCCTGTTCCCATGCCTCACCACCCGCAGGAGAAAGAACTTCTTCCATTTAATGTCTCATCTGAAGCTACCCTGCTTCACTTTGAAACCGAGGAGAGACGCCCTGGCCTGGCATGGCCCAAGGCATGCTCCCGTGGCCAGCGGGAAGGATAGAGCCCCCAACACCCTCCCCATGGGTCTGACTGCACTCCTTCACTGCTGTTCTCACAGGGCTCCTCTTTCCCCTTTGCACCCCATTCGCTTCTCTTCTAAAGGTAGTTTTGATTGGATTTTCTGCACAGATCATAGAGAAGGTAGATACCAGCTCTGAGGATGGGCTGGTCTGTACCTTCAGAACTGTAGGCTCTGGGCTAGAGAGATATGGGCTGTGGACATGCTGGAAATATTTTCCAAGCACGTGCAGGAGGGAGGAAGATATGTCATGCTGAGCACTCACTGGTTCTGCATCCTTTTGTTCATACTAGCCTCCTGTTGATGCCATCAAGAAGAGCTCCAGCAAGGCAGAAGCCCATTACCTTGGTCATGTTGCTGCTGTTGAGCAAGGAAAGCCAGCCAGTGCTCTCAGAATCCCTTCATGGCTGGAGCTGGGAATGCTCTGGGCTCCCCTCTGATTGTCTCACCTACATGGAGGGGGCACACAGGAGGGTTGATAGGACACAGTGTCTTGGCCTACAAGCTTCTCCAACACTGAAAAGAGGTTTAAGGTGGGCTCAGCTGAGAAGGGAGGCTGATCTGGGGCTGGCTTCCAGCCCTGAACAACCCTGGCATTCAAGCACCACTGTGCCCCCTGACTACGGGACCGCTTGCTGTCGGCAAGCTGAAGAAAAGGGACCCAGCATCAATCCCAGCTCCGGGGGCCCCTCACTCATTGCTCTGCAGCAACTGGACCATGGACACCTCCTAGTACTCCAGCAGAGTTGCTCTCCTAGGGACCCCCCGCCTCCTCTGGGGCCACCCTGGGGCAGCTGAGGGGGAGTCTCTCTGCCATTCTGCCAAATGAAGAAAAGTTGGGGGTGGATAGAGAGGGGGCAGCTGAACTGAAGCACCTTGGCACCATGGGCTGCTAGTGCAGCAGGAAAAGATGTGGGCTGTGCCGGTGGTCTCCTTGCTATCTTTGCACTCCTGCCCTCTCCTGTCACTCTCTCACCAGACGCTGCAGTGCCACAGCCATCCTGGCTTTAGGTCATGCTGGGGGATGTTCTAGAGCAGAGTACTGTGACCTGTGCCCGGGACAAGGGGAGGCAATGCATCCACTTCAGTGTGGATGTGTGGGTGTGTTGATACCTGTGCTCTCACAGCATCATCTGTGGGTGTATCTAAGTTAACACCTCCACTTGTGCTGGTTCCTTCCCCTTGATAGTCCCTCAGCTGGTCACTCGCTGTAGTTGTAAAGGGACATATCCTTGTTCTCTGGCTGTAAGGGTGTCACAGGGGAATGATGTAGAGAAGTCACAATTATGGAATTAACTAAAAGGGCTTTAGGAATGATCAGACCATGAGCTGATGGTGATTAAACAATGACTTAATGAAAATCAAATAGTAATCAAATTGTGATTAAGCAGTAATTGAATATTAAACAATGATTTAACAGTGATTTGACATATCCCCTAGTCCTGCCCCAGTGCTCCCAGCGCCACCCCAGTGCTCCCGGTGCACCGCCCTCACTCTCCCTGCTGCTCCAGATGCCACCACCACTTTATAGCTCTCTGACTATCCCCAGTGTCCCAGTGCCATCCCAGTTCTAAATTTTCCTCCCTGACTTTCCACCGTGCTTCCAGTGTTGCCCCTGTGCTCTCAGTGCTGGTCCTTAGCTCCCCCTAGTGCTTCCAGTGCCATCCCAGTACGTCCAGTTTGTCTCCATCCCCACCAGCACTCCCAGTACTTCACCAGTGCTCCCAATGTGGTTCTTTTGCTCCTCCAGGTGCTCCCAGTGTGACCCCAGTGTTCCCAGTGCAGTCCCTGGCTCTCCACATTGCCCTCAGTGCCACACCAGTGGTCCCAATATCACTCCCTGGCTACCACCAGTGCCACTCCAGTGTGGTTCTGATCCTGTTCTGAGTGCTCCCAGCTCTGTCCCAGTGCTCCCAGTGTGGCTTCCTAGCTCCCTCCACAGCCCCTAGTTCTCCCAGTGTTGCACAAGTATAGCCAGTGCTAGTTCCTTGGCTTCCCCCAGTGCTCCCAGAACTACTCCAGTGCTCCCAGTTCTACTCTCTGGCTACCTACAGTGCTCCCAATGCCACCCCACTGCTTACAGTGTCATTCCGTCAGTCCTCCCAGTACTTCCAGCGTTGCTTAAATGCTCCCAGTCCTGCTTCTTGGCCCCCGTCCAGATTTTTCCAGTGAGGCCCAGTGCTGCCAATGCCGGTCCATAGATCATCCCAGTGCTCCCAAGTGCTGGTCCCTGGCTCCTCCAGTCATAGAATCATAGAATCATTTAAAATGAAAAAGGCCTTTAAGGTCATTAAGTTCAACCATTAACACTGCCAAATCCACTAACAGACAATGCCCCTGAGCACCACCTAAATACCCCTAGGGGTGGTAACTCAGCCACTTCCCCGGCCAACCTGTGCTAACGCTTGAAGAAATTTTTCCTACTGTCCAATCTAAACTTTGTTGTGTAACTTAAGGCTATTTCCTCTTGTCCTGTCCTTGTTACCTGGGAGCTTGGAGCTGTTGGTTGGTCCATGGGCCAGGAGAGGGCTTGAGATTTTTGTATAGGATTAGCTCTGCATGCACATTTTGGACTCGAAGATCTTAAACATCTTTTCCAATCTAGGCAATTCTGTGATTCTTATGCAAATCTGTGCATGATCCACATCCATTTTATGCGCATTGTCATTGTACCTCCTCAATGTACGTGGAAAACCTAAATTCTGTTGCGTTATTGAAATAATTTTAAGATGTCTGATTTTAGTAATTAAATGTCTTGCATTAAAAGCAGTTTTTACCCCCCCCAAAAAACCCCTATGTCATAGCCAATTTAAAGCTTTCCTTCATTAGGCCTGCTATCCACCACATCTCATTAATGACTCTTGGTGTTCTCTGCTCAGCTTTGCACATTGCTGAGTTGAAAAGGTGAGTACATTTCACCTGGGCGCAGTGTTGAATTCTAAGATCCTTATCACTGTATGATGATACAATAGATGTGGCTTCAGTACTTGTGATAACACACCAGAAATGCTTCTCCCACGTGCAAGTTCAAATCGGATGTAAACTTGCTCCACCAGTTCAGACATTTGTGGCAAAGATATTTTTTCTACTAAGCCATTATACTAGGTCAGATCTTGTCTGTCGCCTTGCAATGAATCTCTCTCTGCAATGTGATCTGACTCAAATTTTTCTGTTTATTGTGGAATCAGGGCAAGTGTTTCACTCCACTGACAGTGTTTCTGCTGTATAATCTGCCTAAGGGTGACGTGATCGCATGATCAGAGTCTGGGTGCTAGAGGGAATGTGAAGCAAGGCCTAAGCCTGTGTGGAACATGTTCCAGCTCTCAGAGTTGTCTGTGAGTCTTACACCATTTTGTCTTCTGTCATGGATGGTGGAGCCAGATTGACAATCACTAGGTTGTATAGGATAGCTTAGAAACTAGAAAACCAGAGTGCAAGAAGAGAGAAACCCCAGACCGATCTTAGCATTTTAGAGTCTTAACCATGATAGTGATACTAGCAGCTGTCAAGAGACTTTTTTTTTTTTTTTGTGCATCTCTTCAGTTGTTGCAAAAAGGACTGGATAAATACCAGCATATGAACTTGTTCTTTCTCTTCTCCAGTATTTGAGAAGGACTTCACAACTTATCTCATACATAATGTGTATATAAATGTTCATCAAAAGACACAATATTAGTACTAAATGTCTGTATTATGACTGCTTCTGATAGAACAGATTCTCGTGTTTTCTACTTTACCCTATTCTGCTGCTGCTTTTCCATACAGTGGAAGCCTCTGCTAACAATGTTTTGTAAATGTGTTCATGAGTCTTCCCATTAGACATGCTACTGAGCAGCATTTCTTTCTGTGCTCAAAGAAACTCAGGAAACAGCACACAAGTTAGTTGTAGACAGGAAGGTCCTTAGTTGAATGTCGTGGAGGTGTCTCATTTTAATGAAAGCACAAAGGAACTGCTGACAGGGCAAATGGAGATCCAGTTGTGGCACCAAGTAGTTTATATGAATTCTCTACATAGCGGTTTTCCAGACACGAGCTCTTGAGAAACTTCAAAGTACAAGTAGTTAGTGTCTTTTAAGTTTGAATACTATTGCATGAAATCTAGAAATTTATATGCCTACAGAGATTTACTTTTAAAAATTCCTTTTGAAAGCTTATCTCTTACTAAAAGGTGTGGAGTTTCCTTGTTTGCTTTTTGAGAGACCATTAAAGACACAGATAAACCTGGTTTTGAACTGGTGATTAGAAAGGGGTCTGAACTGGCATACAACCCTATTAATTGTGTTTTGGGAAGATGTAATACCTATGATATTTTTTGATGAATTTTTAAGTGTAAAGAGCAAATAATTAAAGAGTTTTATTTTAAGCTATGCTGGTCCCAAGGAGATTTAAATGAGATATATTCTTGTAAACCCACAGGAGAGGAGTTAGCTCATCCCATTTTGCGGGAGAAAAAATAGTTAAAGCATTATTCAAAATTATAGAATCATAGAATGATTAAGGTTGGAAGGGACCTTGAAGATCGTCTAGTTCCAGCCCTCCTGCTGTGAGCAGGGAGACCTCTCTCCCACTACCCCATGTTGCTCGCTATTCCATCCCACCTGGCCTTGAACACTTCCAGGGATGGGACATGCACAACCTGCTTTAGCAACCTGGTCCAGTGCTTCACCACTCTCATGGTGAAGATTTTTTCCCTTATATCTAATCTAAATCTACCCTCTTGCAGTTTCAGCCCATTGATCCTTGTCCTATCACTACAAGGCCTTGTAAAAAGCCATTCTCCAGCTTTCCTGTAGGCTCCTTTCACATATCGGAAGGCCACTTATCAGGTCACCTCGGAGCCTTCTCTTCTCCAAGCTGAGTAACCCCAGCTCCCTCAGCCTGTCCTCATAGCAGAGGTTCTTCAGCTTTCTAATCATCTTCGTGGCCCTCCTCTGGAGCCGCTCCAGCAGATCCATGTCCTTTTTGTACTGTGGGCTCCAGAACTGGACACAGTACTCCAGGTGGGGCCTGGAGGGGGAATTACCTCCCTCGACCTGCTGGTCACACTCCTTTTGGTGCAGCCCAGGACACGGTTCAGCTTTTGGGCTGCCAGTGCACACTGCTGGCTCATGTGGAGCCTCTCGTCAACTAGCATACCCAAGTCCTTCTCCACAGGGCTGCTCCCAATCTGCTCTCTGCCCAGCCTGTATTTGTACTTGGGATTACATCAACCCAGGTGAAGGCCCTTACCCTTGGCCTTGTTGAAATTCATGAGGTTGGCATGGGCCCACCTCTCCAGCCTGTCAAGGTCCCTCTGGATGGCATCCCTTCCTTCCAGCATGTCAGCTGCCTCACACGGCTTGGTGTCGTCAGCAAACTTGCTGCGTGTGCACTCTATTGCCCTGTCCATGTCGATGTTAAACACCACTGATCCCAGTACTCATCACTGGTCTCCACTTGGACATTGAGCCACTGATTGCAGCTCTTTGAGTGCAAACATCTAGCCAGTTCCTCATCCATTGGGTGGTCCATCAATCAAACCCAAATCCTTCCAGTTTAGAAACCAAGATGTCATGCGGGACAGTGCCAGATGCTTTGCACAAGTCCAGGTAGATGTCATCAGTTGCACTTCCCTTATCCACTGATGCTGGAACACCATTGTAGAAGTCCACCAAGATTGTCTGACACGATTTGCCTTTGGTGAAGCCAAGTGGGCTGCCACCAATCACCTCCTCTATATCCATGTGCCCTAGCAGCTTTTCCAGGAGGATCTGCTCCATTATCTGGCCAGGCACAGAGGTGAGACTGATGGGCTGTAGTTCCCCGGATCTCCCTTCTTCCCCTTTTTTAAGATGGGGATTGTGTTTCCTCTTTTTCCAGTCAGTGGGAACCTCCCCAGACTGCCGTGATTTCTTGAATGTGATGGAAAGTGGCTTAGTAACTTCATCTGACAGTTCTTTCAGGACCTGTGAATGGATCTTGTCAGGTCCCATGGACTTGTGCACCCTGAGGTTCTCTAGATGGTTCTGAACCTGGTCTTCACTCACAGTGGGGTGTTCTTCAGTACTCCAGTCTCTGCTTATCCTCTTTGCAACTGGGGCAGTGTGACTGGAGGCCTTGCTATTGAAGACTGAGGCAAAAAAGTCTTTTCAATAGCCTGCATGACCAGTTCCCCTGTTTCCTTCCGAAGTGGTCCTACATTTTCCCTAGTAGTCATATATGATTAGCATATACTTCATTAAGCTCATTAATATAATCAGGAGTGTCAACTTTAATATATATACTGGGAATAATAAAGCAAAAGGTCTCACTCTGGGCTCTGTGTCCTTTGGGATTTTGTTTTGAAGCCTTTGAAGTAGTTAATCTGTGTATTTCCACATCCTTGAGCTGAAACAGGGCCGTCCTGGCACCACAAGACTCCCTCCTTTGGTTGCTTCTCTTTGCAGGCCTTGTTGATCTCCACCCCCAGTGTCAGCACAAGAGATAAGCAAACACCTGCATCCTTAACCCCTCAGGTTAAAATCTCACACCTGTGAGGCAGCAACATGCTTCAACCTTCAAAAAGAGACACAGGGAGACATAGGGAAACACAGTGGAAGAAACAGGAAAGATGCAATAAAGTACTAGAGTGAGAACAGAATGGGGAAGAGGAGAGTCCCTATTCCCTGGGTGCTGGAGAGAAGAGCAAGCCCACCAGCCCATGCTGTGGGGAGCCATGATATCCTTGGCAAACTCCTTCACAAAAGGATCACAGCAGAAGGAAAGGGTAGAAAAGGGGTTTGAATATCTCAAAAAGATGTCACAGTCTTGGAGAAACATCTGTCAGAAATGCAAAAACTCAAGTAGGAGAAGGCATTGGTTGGGCCTGGAGGTGTATGTTCTTCCGCACCTTTTCATTCTCTTACTCCTCAGGGGAGGACTGCTGCTCATACGTTTTCAAAACATATGCTACACCATATGTTGTTATGTCACTGATGCCATATGGATCGTTACGATATCACAGTGGAAACAGAACAGGAGGGATTTTTCGGATCTTTGTAGATGATTACAGACAGCTTAAAAGCATACATATGATGTGTTAGTGATTAGGATCTTTCAATGTGGAGATTTCACATGTTTTTTTTCACTTGTAGCATTCATGTCTAGAGAGCGTCCAACAGTAATAAACTCTGTAATATACGGAAGATCTACATTCCCTTTGGTAATTCTGTAAATTGCTGCTTTGCCCTTGTCTAGACCTGAAATCCAGAGTAGGCAATATTCTTTCAGAGATCCTCCATTACTGATGGATAAGAGGCAAAAAAGAGCCACATGGGACTTTCCCCCTAGGAGGTGTTTCTCACATGATTCTACATGCCTCATGCCATCCTACCTGGTTTGTTGTCCTTTAAAATTATTTTCTTCTCTAACATACTTTTTTCAAGCAATTGCTAAGGGAAAGCCCATGGGACAGGGTACTAGAAGGCAAAGGGGCCCGAGATAGGTGGTCAGTATTCAAGGACCACTTCTTCCAAGCTCAAGATAAATGCATCCCAATAGGTAGGAAATCAAGAAAGAGAACCATAAGACCATGGTTCACCAGGGAACTGCTGGGAAAACTCAAGTGGAAGAGGAGAGTTTATAGATCGTGGAAGGAAGGGCTGGCCAATTGGGTGAAATATAAGACTGTTGTCAGAGGATGTAGGGAGGCAACTAGGAAAGCTAAGGCCTCCTTAGAATTAAACCTTGCAAGGTAAGTCAAGGAGAAAAGCAAGGGCTTCTTCAAATACATTACTGACAAAACGAACACTAGAGGAAATGTAGGCCCTTTGGTGAATGAGGTGGATGCGCTGCAGACAGAGGATACAAAGAAGGCAGAGCTGCGGAATGCCCTCTTTGCCTCTGTCTACATTGTTGGAGACTGCCCTCAGAAGCCCCAGTCCCCTGAGGCCCCAGAGGAAGTCAGGATAAAGAAGGAGTTTGCCCTGGTTGAGGAGGACTGGGTTAGGGATCAGTTAGGACACTTGAATGTCTATAAATCCATGAGCCCTGATGGGATGCACCTGCGGGTGCTGAGAGAGCTGGCAGAAGTCATTACTAGGCCACCCTCCATCATCTTTGGTAAGTCATGAGCAACAGATGAGGTACCTGAGGACTGGAGGAAAGCAAATGTCACTCCAGTCTTCAAAAGGAGCAGGAAAGAGAACCTGGGTAACTACAGACCAGTCAGCCTCACCTCCATCTCTGGAAAGGTGATGGAACAACTCATCCTGTCTCTAGGCATATCAAGAATAAGAGGGTCATTAGGAGTCGTCAGCATGGCTTTGCCAAGCTGAAGTCATGTTTGACCAACCTCATAGTGTTTTATGAAGATCTAACCAGGTGGATGGATGGTGGCAGTGCTGCAGATGTGGTTTATCTGGAGTTTAGTAAAGCATCTGACACTGTTTCCCACAGTATCCTCATAGGTAAAATGAGGAAATGTGGTCTGGATGACTGAGTAGTGAGGTGCGTTGTGAACTGGTTGAAGGGAAGAAGTCAGAGAGTTGTGGTCAATGGGGCAGAGTCCAGCTGGAGGCCTGTGTCTAGTGGAGTCCCTCTGGGGTCAGTGCTGGGGCCAGTGCTGTTCCATACATTCATCGATGACCTGGATGAGGGGTC
>NW_009733704.1:0-31774 GCF_000703405.1 Apaloderma vittatum
TGAATCTGCCCTTCCAGGGAAGCGGGGCCCGTGGAAGGGAAGGCTGTGCGCGCAATGCTACAGCAACAATTGCTTTGCAGGTGTTCCATCCTCCATCCCCGCGGCAGGGGAAGGCGGTGACACTTTTCCATGTCCACAAGTTAAGGATGGTGCTAGTGAACGTTTTATTTTCCTGCCTCTCTGTATTGTCTAGATATAGACCACATATACGAATTCAGAGCACAGGAGCTCTTGGCCAGTGGAGCCCCCAGGCTCATGTACTTAATAAGGATAAAATTTAATTTCTGCAATTCACTGCTTGTCTGAAGGCTGGAAGTGTCACTGCCCAACTGCTGCTTCTTTGTAGGGACATGCTGTTTATATGAAAATGCTGCCTGCGCTCTGAGTTACCAAGCCATAAAAACACTGCCTGTTTTTTGTGGGGGTTTGCTCTCCTTGCAGAAGTTAGCCATGCCTTCATTTGCTGGGCATCCCTCTGGCCTTCCTGCCTTGCACCTCTCTGTATGTTATCTTAGAAACCTTATCCCAAAGAGACAGCCTTCTCCCCAGTGATTTAGAGAATACAGGCATGCAATATGCACGTGAGCATGACAGGTTGGCCGTGTGGTCACAGAGCTGGTTTTTGCAGCATTTCTGGCCATGTGTTGTTTACTCACATAGCTCAGACCCTTTGGAGAATCCCAAATTCATGCTGATTTCTATTTCATTAGATCTTCATTGCTATTCTATTTCATTAGATCTTCATTGCTAATTCTTTCACCCTACCACCACCTATGCCCAATTATTGTAATAGCATTCCTGGATTACAGTTCGGTTTTCTTGACCAGGTAAGTGCAAATGAGGTGCTTCTGAAACTCCCAGAGGATGCCTGCTTATGTCCCAAACCACACCAACACCCCTTCAAGTCAGGTTTGCTGTCACTCAAACACAAGCCTAGGACTGAATCTATTTGAAGTACCTTCAGAATGACCAGATCCATGAATCAGCATCTGGGCTGCAGATATCCAAGTGGAGAACACATGGCAACTGATTTAGTCCATTTTGTTACACGCTATCATTCATGAAACAAGTTTTCAGGCATCTGAGGCTTAATCATGACAAGAGGATGAATGCTCCCACCTTGAGCAGACATTAATGGTACTCATTTCCAGTACTGAGCTATTACAGAAAAACCCCAACAAATAAAACACCTATAAGGGGTTCTGTGAGGGAATGACTGAAACCCAAAATACAAAAAAAAAATATTATTGAGAGAGTCTTTATTTAACACTCGCTGGCTACTTTCTTAATCTTCTCAGTATCTCTGAAAATATGAGGGTAAAGGCTAGGTCTGAAAAAAAGCAACACCCAAACCACTGAAGAGCGGGATCAGGATCTTCAATCCACACTAAACTAGGCTGGTGATGCTGCTAGAATAAGAATTTCAACATCCTTCTTTCAGCTGCCTCAGAATACTTAGTGCCCATGGTGTTCCCCTTCACACTCCATAGATGCAGCCAGTATCCCCAGCTCGTACCTCTGTTCTCTTTAACTCACTGTTCTACATGCTGGGCTGTTTTCCCCATTCCTATTTTCTCTAGAGCTCCAGTTGTTTCTTCTGGCCTCACAAGGGCCTCCAATGGCCTTTTATTTCACAGCAGAATGTTGAGGAGCCTTTCTTCATGCCACTGTTTTTATATGGGCAACGAATCAAAGGATGAGTAGGGTCTTGACCTATAAAAATGTCAAGAGAGATCAGTCTGAGGTCAGCCCCTACAAAATGACTCTGCACATTGTAACTGATACAACACCTGTCGCCAGTCATACTGCCCTAAGGGTTATCTTCAAGCATTTTTTGATCCAGGCCCTGTTAGTCAGTATTCACAGTCCTCTGACTCACGACTTGACATATCCACTGCAGCAAATGAAAGGATATCTAACTGGGAGAGGCCATCTAACCTGTATGCAGCACTAAAATGTGAAAGTAATAAAAAGGTACTCAAGGTCAGTCTTGGTACCACAGTTGTGGTGATACATAATTAGAGCAAAATGTTCTGTGAACTTTAAGGCTTCGATTACAATTTCTGAAATTCAGGACAAGGAAGAAAAGAACACAAAGTTGTGTTTCCCAGAACCAATTTCGCCCCGAAGGAAAATGCCCACTGTTTTCTCATGCAGCTGTTCCAGCCAAATTCTTGCCAAATAAGACTAAGATACCCATTTTTTTACCACTCCATGTTTCAGTTATCAGTCAAGCTTTGCAGAAACCCGCCCCGTAACATCTCCTAACAAGCACATAATGTACAAACAAATCCCAATAATTCCAGTGTGTAACCTGCAAATTGGAACATGACTCTCTGGTGAAGAAACACTACCTCAACCACACACATATTTCTCTGGACTCAGCTCAAATGCAGGGTTCTCCATGGTGAGCATATTCCTAAGATTTCTCTCCATGTCTTTCAAGATAGCAACCACATTTTTTTGGATCTGGCTTTCCCAAGTAGTGTATATGTATAATATTCCCGTATAAGCCTCTAATTTAATTTTTATAACCCAGTGTCCTAGGGCTTATGGAAGCTAATTTTTTTTTCCTTGACTGGCTCTTTTTCAAATCAACTGATTTGTGATATAAATTTGTGATATTGAACTTCTTGTGATTTTTTTTTCCTACAGAAGGTCAAACTTAATAGAAAAATTGGAAGTATGCCCAGTGAAAATCCATACAACAGGTGGGCTTTATCTATGATATATTTTCAGAAAATAAACACTGACTGCTGTTGACATTAATGCTAATTGCCATAAGCTATATCTGGATCTTTTCTCCAACTTAACAAGAACTAAAACAGTATGGCCCAAAGAGCTGAACGTCATTCAAAACAAGGAAGGATCTCATATACAACTCTGTAGAATAAACACAGCATTAGTTCTTATGCTCTGGCAAATGTGTGAAGACTGTAATAGGAAAACATATTATTTAATTAGGTATTGAGGGTTGCTGCAAAAGAAAAGGATTTTTGCCTTGACCTTTTAATCCTTGCTTTAAAATTTTCATTCTTTAGGATAATATTTAAAAATCCCACAAATTCTGAAGTGAGGAATGCGACACCATACAAGGGAAAAGTTCTGTCCATGCCTGTCTTCTCAGGAAAACCAAATCTTGTTTTTACTTTGTTGTTATTAATTGTAGTCTGGCTCCGGATATGGCTACTTTCAGCCATGACTGCAGTACAGAGCCGATACTGGAGCTCCCTTTTCAGCTGGCTAACAGCACAGGTACCTGAAGCAGTGTAGCCATGGCAGCACAGAGCTCCGAGTGGCCTAATTACTCTGCCAAGAAATAAATGGATACTGGGAATTCCCCGGGGGGAAAGACGGTTGAATTGTTAACAAAAAGAGCTTTCCCCTAAGGCATGTTAGCTAAATAGGTGTTAACAAGAGCCAAAAAACCTCAAGCTCCAACCTTAGAATAAAAATGCCTTTGTCCTTTGGCATTTCTGATGCCCCAAGTCCTTCCAATTCTCCTGCTGTCTGTAGAGACAAAAGAAAGACGCGATTTCAATATCAGACAGAAAATGTACAATAGAGGAAAATGATCCCCACCCTAAGTAAAATTTTTAAGTAAGATCTTCTTAAAAAGACAAAAATAAAAGCCTCTCCTGGCTGAAAACACACAGAACCTTCCTGGCAGCAATGGCAGAGCAGAGATGCTCGAGCATCCTGCCTCTGTAGGACACACATCTGGGTCAGTCCATGAGTTCCATGAGGAGCATGTTCAGACCCTGTGTTTACTATGCCTGGAAAAATGGCAAGATATGTACGTATTTAATGACGAAGATCAAAGAGAAGAAACAAATGAGTGCAAGACTTAGAGTAAGGGAATTCATTTCTGTTATCTCTTCTCCCACCAATCTTTTCTCATGCACAACTGTGGGCATGTACACAGGAAGGTGAAGGAGCAATTTTACCACTATGCTCACTTTCTTAGAAGCTCAAAAGGCAACATCATTTTCTGAAAAAAAAACGGGGGCCAAGACTTCAAATTTTATTTTACAAGTTGGATCTGTTTATTTAGAACTATATAAGCTAGATTACATGAGCAAAATCTACATTATTTAGCTGAAATTCCTTTTGAGGTCAATGTGAGTTTAACTAGTTTAAGGACTGAGACGTAAGGCATTTCAGAAAAACATACTGGCTTCTCCAGGTGGAAACCTTGATGAGTATCAGCGAATTAGAATCTGTAAACTTGTGCCCACTCTGACAGAATGCTGTTTGTAACAGCCATGCGCTGAAGTTGCTGTTTTGAGGAGACAGAAAATCAGGCAATGGTGAGTTTTGCTGCCTCCTAACAGAGGCCAGTAAGTGGATGGTGTGCAGAGGCTGAAAACTGCAATTTTGTAACATCAATTTAAATATGAAAAGCAACAGAACACTACTAAAATCCAAGCCGCTTTTAATTTCCAAATGTTCATATGCTACAGCTCAGATATATACACCCCACTTAGACCTAACCAAGCTGATTCTATTTTCCAATGCAGGCAAGGAAGCAATAGAGGTGAAAATCCCACAGAGTCTCCAGGATGTGATGCCCAATGATGAGCAGTAATTACTGCAGCAACACTTCAGCCAGCATGAGTGTCAACGAAATGTCTGCCTTCCCTCTGACTCTAGAGCAAAAAACTGGCTTTGCCTTTGTGGGGATTTTGTGTGTTTTCTTGGGACTTCTAATTATCAGATGCTTCAAAATCTTGCTAGACCCCTACAGTAGTATGCCTTCTTCTACGTGGGAAGATGAAGTTGAGGGGCTGGATAAAGGAACATTTGAATATGCTCTTGCATGAAAATTCACAGAATATTCTGCCTTAAATTCAATGTTGATTTCATTTTGGAAACCAACTGCTATAACATTTGTTACATATACCTGCATTTTGGAGATATGTTGGTGTCATCCATTTTGTTAAATAAATATCTGTTGCAAACTCAAAAGGCACTTCATGTCACTTTTATTTCCGGAGAAGTGGAACAGTATATAAGAAATCATTAACAGCGAAGAAATACTACAATAAACAATTCACTAGAAAGCTATCATGGCCAAAAATTATTTTAGGAATCAGATGATATCTGCCTCTTCAGAGGAGGATCTCACTTCTACCATGTCTCACGATAGGCTGGAAAGAAAGGTGAAGGACAAAAGACAAGCTCATGAACGGTGAATGCTTAAGTGGTAACTCCTTCCTCTCCTCATCTGTCACAATTTTCTGAAGCTCAGAGACTGTCATGTACTGACAATACAAAAGTGGACGACAACAAATGGTTGTGGCTCAGAGGAGACGTCTGCAAGTGGTGTGTGTGCATGTTGCAGAGATGAGAGGAACAAGGGTTGGTCCATGCACTGCCAATAACAAGAAACTAACGGCAAAGCTAAAGAGCACATCAGTTGCTAACTCACCTCTGAAGAGCAGGTGCTGTACTGCTGACTGTTTATAAGGAAAGTGTACATTGCTTCTCCTGTGTGAAACCTGATGTGGTCCTCTGCAAAGAGTGCATAGTTCACATAAGAACATCCTTTTATAGGCTTCTCTTCTCCTATTCTATAGTATCATAAAGTCGAACAGAATTAGTGGAAGGAAAATAAACATTAAGGAAATTTTTGATTCCCCAAGCATTCAGCAATACAAAATATATTACCAGCTCAGAACTTCCAGTCTGAACCAATGCCACCACAGTGCCAGTCCACCACTGTTTCCCATACCATTAAAATCTTAGGTGAAAGAGAAAAAGTGCTCGTTAAGTAAGCAATCTTACAGTTGACCTGAATTGGCCAAGATGTGCCAACTTTTCTCTCCACTTGGTTATGGAAGAGGATTTGGTTCAAATTGGAACTTAAACTATCTGGTTAATAGCTCCCAGCACTCATTGCATCAGCTTGGCAAGGCCAAAGCAGAGACACTCATGCTGCATACCCTTTTGTACCCAGCCCCCCAAAAGGGACAGGGATCCAGCGCTGACTGGAGGTCTCTGTTCTCTCCAGTCCCTCTCTACAGTTGGTTCTTCTGTTTGTGCTCATACCACTGTGCACTGTGTATGATCCGGACTGTAAAGACAGAAGAATCAACAGTGAAAGATGACTCAAATCTGGGTATTCAAGGTCACCCTCATATACACAGCTGTTTAGGAAGTGTGACAGTACTTGACAGAAATTCAATTCAGTTTTTAAGGCGGCTGGCATTAGAATTTTAAGCACTGTCACTTTTGCTAAACAGCTCTGTTTGCAACGAGGAGCAAAGACAAGCAGATCGGTTACAGTAGTTGGTTTCTTTGGCATGTATTCTAAAAACTACATGTTGTCCCTTTTGCCTTATATACTGGGCAGAGGCAGCCTGTGGAACAGCAGACCGATCTCCAGTGCCGTTTGGAACAAGAAATACTTGATTGTACAGGGAAGGACATGAATCTCTTCTCTGAAGACAGTAAGAGGGGAACAGCCAACACTGATCTGCACTGGTCCATTTGAATTATAAAACATAAACAATCTTGTGAATATAAGAGCTTTTAAACTGCTTCAGCTTCTGCATAAGAAAAAATGCCAGACCCTCAGAGATTCAGTATATTACATTTACCTTAGTTAATTTAACCACAAAATCAAAGGTACATACCAGTACACTGATTCATGTGATCTGTATTGCTGGATAGGATCATCCATTGCACAGACCTGACACTGCCGTTCTTTTTACGTACAGCTAATCAGCACAGGTGAGCTCAGTGTTGTCACATTAGAGTGCTGAAGGTACTTAAGTTATCTGGGTTAAATATAGCTCTGTTATCTCTAAGCTACACAGCAAACATGCCCCAAAACCCCCAATACTGGTTTACTATTTTTGTTCCTGACCCCATGTATTGCTGGAAGCAATTACTAAATTCCCTGATGATTACAAAGCGTCATCATTTCTTGCCCATCTTCTCGGCACACCCAAAAGATAACAGAGTCAGCTTTCCCAGAAAAAATGCAGAGAATATACTTTTTCAAAGGTTTTCCTTCAATATACAGAGCAAAACTTTGGATGGGCTTAGGACCAAATTGTTAAAAAATGCACAAAGAACAAGGGGACTTGTCAATGACCGATCCCGCTGACTTCACTGGAATCTCTTCTGCATAAAATTCGCTGAACAGGAGCCTGAACTCTTGTTAGCTCCATTACTATATACGCAGAACTTAAAAATAAAGAGATCATGATCTGTGCACAGAATCAGGCATAGCTGGGAGGGAAATGGAGATAAGAGAAGTATTTTCAGGCCCCCTTAGAAATTTTGCAATACCATAAACCCAGTAATTGTAATGGATAGGTACATTTGCTGGCTAATAGTTAACAAGCTAGAATGCCTCTCTAAATCATCATCTAGAAATGTTTTGAAGAAGAGGGATTGGATGGTCTGTTCAGTATATTAAACAGGAGAAAAACTGGCCAATAAGGCAGAGTCTGTAATGCCTCAAAGAGGGACACAGTACATGCATGAATAACAGAGGCAGATTGTCCTTCCCTAAAAGCACAGGATTGAATGGTAAGTTAGGTTAACCTGAATAAGGTAAACCTGATTTTTTATACATAATGCTAGAATACTAAACACAAAAATAATGGTAAATAGTGGTTGAGAGATCTCTGGAAATACACTGTGAAAAACAAAGTATTATTTTCAAGAACAGCAGAAAGGTGAGAGTTTTCTTTTCCTAGCAAAATATTAATATTATGGAAATAAGACAGTGAAATTACAGAATCATTTTACTTTGTAGCAAAAGTCTCATTGTCATCAAAGAATTGGATTTTATTCAGTCATGGAGATGGAAACTAACCTAGTTTCACTGACTTAATGATGAAAGATTTCATTTAGCTCCTCCATGCCTGAAGATTAAACCCTTACAACCATAAAAGGCCAAAGGAAGCAGAATATTATTGATGGTCAGAAATGTGTAGTAGTACTACTACTAATAATAGTGATCATCTAAGCCCAGTAGAAGTAAACTAGACTAAATAAATGGAACTGTTGCTGTGAGGCTTACAAAACATTAAGCAGAAAACCCAACAGAAATATGAAGGGGTTATAAAGTGATGTCGTAGTGGAGAGGTGATAGTAGAATATTATCTATAGCTGATAGAAGAAGTGAGAAAATATGCTTTATCTATGTCTCACACTGAAGATAGACAGTTGATTATGAGCTCTTCAAATTATAATTTTGATATGTGATTTTAGAGAAAATTTACATTGCTAAGATATAAATACTGATGCACTGGTTTATCTTTCAGCGCCAAAGGGCCAAATACATTTCATAAAATCATTGAGAAATTTAAATTGGAAAAAAATCACTGGAGGTCACCTAGTTCACAACCTCTTGTGAAAGCACAAAACTTTAAAAAAATGCCTCTAATGGGCTCATTTACCCAGATTTTCAGTTCATATATTCCTTTATTTATATATATATATAGTCTCTAAAACTTTCTGCCTTTACATATACTCGTGGAGTTTCAATGTCTGCATATGGTCTGTTTTAGTTAGTTTGAACAGACCTGGATTCCTCCTGCATTATATAGGCCTATAGAATCACACTCCCTTATCTCTTCAGAAGAATGCTTCAGGACCCATGGATTGCCATTGCTTCAGGAGCGCATTTCAGGGGCACCTGGGCCATCCTGTCCGTTGCTGCAAAGGTGCTTAACCCACTAAAGGCCTTAAATATAAGTACCCTTTCTGCTCTTGCAGCTTTTGTTTGCTTGTTTGTTTCCTGGAGGGGGTCTGTGTGGGAAGTGGCGGAGGGAAGCAGACTGTACAGCTGTCCTACGTTCACCCTTCTGTGGGCTGCCACTCCGAGTGACTGGACAGACCAGAGGAACGGGCCAACAGGAATCTTGTGACATTCAACAAGGACAAATGCAAATCCTGTACCTCAGGCAGACTCAGCCCCTGCACCACACAGGCTGGGGCCTCACTGGCAGGGAGTAACTCTGCTGGAGAGGACCTGCTGAGCAGAGGAGTCAGCACCACGTCCTGGAAGCAGTGAAGGTGAACAGCGTGGGCGGGGTTGACAGGACCGTAGCCAGTAGATGAGGCAAAGTGATCACCCCCTCCATTGAGCACTCCTCACACTGCACCTGGAACCCCATTTCTAAGTTTGTCTGCCTGTTCCACCTCACCTGCCCCTGCAAGAAAAATGTTGATAAACTTGTGTATGTCTGATGGAGGGCCACCAAGATGGTTAGAGGTCGGAGCATTTCCTCTGTAAGGAAACGGGATTTGTTTATCCATAAGAAAAAAAGAAAGGCGCTAGGAGAACCTACGTAGTCCCCCCAACACTTACGAGGAGGTTAGTGACAAGACAGAGCCACGCTCTTTACTGAGGTGCACAGCAGGAGAGTGAGAGATGACGGTCACAGAGTGAGACACAGAACATTTCAACTGGATATACAGGGGAAAAAAAGAACCCACTTTGAGGACAACTAAGTATTACAATAGGATAAGAAGGCAGGTTGTGGAATCTGTCCTGACCAATAAAAGCCCTAAGTAACCTGACTTACCTTCAGTGTTCCCTCTGCTTTGAGTGAGAGGTTGGACTAGAGAAACTCCCAAGGTCCCTCCCAACCTGTGTGATTTTATGACTGGCTACAATTGATTTCAAATAATCTTAAAGGGTGTTTTGACTGTACAAGTGTAAAATTGAGTGTAAATTTCTGCAAACCTTCTAATACCAAGGACTACTGTTAACATTTCTCAATAATGACTACTTTACCATAGTAACATCTCTTCCATTATAATTTAGGAAATGCAATGCTATTTTTGAATCTGTTTCAGTTGTCTATTTATTCCTTCATAGCACACTACTTCTGTTTACATAAAAAATTAACAATTTGCTATATCTTACTTGCCTTATTGTCACCATCCTGGAATTACTGAAAACTGAAAGCCTAGCTTTTGTAGTTAATTTAAAAATGTATTTGATTCTAGTGTTTCATGCAAATTTAATTATAGACTATGAGAGAAATATACATGGTATCATACCACCTAAGTGGAATATAAACAGTAAATGGACTTCATGGAAACTCGTGTCAAATCCCTTGTGCTGCCTTCAATTTCACTCGCTTCAATTAAGCCTTGCATTATTAAAAGAAATACTATACTTGAAAATCAATTTTAGGTACTTAGAATCTGATCCAAAGCTCAATTTATATTGATGGTGTCGCAAATCCTGATTTAGGAACCTGCCAACTACGCCAATTTGTCACAAATGGGTAATTTAGATTGCTTAAAGAATCACCAAAGGTATTAGCAAAAGTGGTTTTATGTAAAAGTATGACTTAACATTTGGTGGCAAGGTTCACTCTGTTACTGAACGGCACAATTATATGAACCATGATTCAAACCTACCAAGGCACAAATCGAAGTTACTAAGACAAAATCAAATTTACCATACAACGTTATGTGTGATATTGGTTAGTTACCAAAGAACTGCTGTTGAGGAGCAACCTTAAGAGATGTCCCAGTTCAAGAGGAGATCACCGCAATGCAGCCAGGCTGCTTAGCCATGACTGTTCAGAGAAGGCTCACTTAGGCTGTCATGTTTATGGAATAAAACAGATGACTTGCAGTCTAATTACACGCAATGGAAAAAGTATGTATGAGAGTCCTTGTATCCACAACCTTCTTTGTTCCTTGGTAAATAAGTCTTGGAAAAGCCACCCACTATTCATGTGCTAATCGCATGATCAGTGTTCCAAGCTCCTATGCATCTATGCTCACTGTGTCACTCTGCTCCTTGCTGGATTTTCAGAGAACAGACTGAAATTAGAGGAGTTGTTGGCCCATTTATGGCTTAGGCCTTTACCTCCTTTGGCACCAGGCTTTGGTGCCAAATTACCACTAGTTTGGTTAAGGGGTCAAGTGCATCTGTCACAGATGGAAACATCCGCACAAACTCAGTCTTTGACTCAACTATTTTTTTACTCAGCAAGTCATAGGATGATAGTATCATGGATATTTGGTGAGGCAGGGGAGAGCTCACGGTGGAAGACTTACCTAAGTGCAAGTTAACAGCAATGTTTTATTTATATTTTTTAATGGCAGAAACACAGCAGACAACATTAAGAAGACTGCTTAGAGATTTCAAGAAAAAATTCTCAGAACTGTGTTACTCAAAGAGCAAAGATTTCACACACAGCAGCACTAAGCCCTCTGCCATAACTGCAACCACAGCTGCAGCCACAGAAGAGTAACCGGACCAGTGACCCAAGTCTATAGCATCCCTGAAGATGTCAATGAATAATTCACCAAATGTATTCTTGGATCCAAACGCAAATCGTTTTCAAGTTAACATAATTAATGAAAGCCACGACAAAAATGAAACATCCCAAGAGGATGTGGGCTCTGACCCACCACATTATGAAGAAACATCTTTTACTGACGAAGCACATAACAGACTGAGACTCAGTTATAGGCCAGGAGAAAGAGAATTATATGACAATTTTCTTCAAAATGGGGAGAAAACAGAAGCTAGTTTACATCCCTATGATACTCACACCAAAATGTATTATCTACAGACTTTTGGCCATAACACAGTGGACCCAGTTCCCAAAATTGATTATTATAGAAATACTGGCAGCGTCAGTGGGAATAAGCTCAACAGACCAAGCTTATTAGACATTCATGAACAACTGGCAAAGGTAAGTGGAAAGGAAAGGTACAAATTTTTCTCCATTCCTTTTCCAGGCTTTTAATTCTGTTGAATAGTATGAGCAAGTCCTTAAATTCATGGCTCAAGAGAAAAAGTACAAGTAATAACTTTCCATATTTCCTTTGGTAGCTGCAGTGTGGTTACTGCCCTGTACCCTACTCAAATCAAAGACTTTTATTAAATGGTGACAGTAACGTACTGGATTAGCAGAAAAACAAAGCTTAATCTTGTCTAAAACTATATAGAACTACCAAATCGCTTCTGTTTCAGTTAAGAGTTAGGATGGCAGACGATGAATATCAATTCATAATTTAACCAAGCTACACAGTTCACACTTATTCTAAAGTTGAATTTAATGTCAGTGCATAACTAAGTTTCTCAGATTCCTCTGGTTTTTTCATTAACATACATATATATATAAGTATCATAAAAAACATTTTGTGCAATATATGCAATTTTAACCAATCAAAAATCCAAAGCACTATCTGTTTATTACTGTAACAAACCACTCAAACAGCAAGAAAGAATCCAAAAAAGGGGTGTTGAGGCTGAAAGTGTTTGCTCAGAAGAGGGATATAGCAGAAAATGGTTTCCAGGTACTGATTCAGTGAATGAATTTAGACCTTCACATGCTCATTATACCAGTAAATTTGGGAGAATGTGAAGAGCATTTTGAATGACTACATAGAAAGCAGTTACGGAGAAATAATTTTGCTAAATTCCGTCTAATCTATAACACAGAAGACGTGTTTAGACTTTGCTCATGTAACCATCGACTACATCCATGTAAAATACTCTTATAGAGAGAACTACTGAACAGGATACAACTGGCTAACCTGCCTTTGACAGATTTTCTAGGGCTGTTCTCCTCTCCCCTTGTGAGTGGACCTACGTTTGGTTAACACAACGTAAGAGCTTACTATTGATACATATGACCAACAGGTTTTATAGAAAATACTTCCCCTTAGCAGACTTTTCTTACTTGCCTCATTTTTTTCCCCACATATGCACTACAGTAAATAAATAATGAAATACAAAACATGTCCTTTACCATGATAATCTTCATTTTTATCACCCTCTATGGGTACTTGCATGAAGAATATACACTGGTCACGTTTAATCCTTCGAGGTTTGCACAGTCAAAACTTACACAGAAAAGAATTTAAGAAGCTGGTAATATTAAGCCTCAAATATCAATTTTTCACTAACTTCTGTGTTGCTGCCTCCGAGAGGTAGATAGGTGAATTTCGCTGTCTATTCACCTATCCAGATCTTTTAAGGCTTGATTTCCGTATGTGGAAGAATCATCTCCATGCAAAATAAATACTGTGGAAAGCTGTAATGAGAACTTTCAGGGACAAGATCAACTAGATTAAGCAGTTTGAAACGATCAAATAGTTTAAAAAATAAATTTTAAAAAGAAATAAAGTTTATAAATAAAATAAAGTTTACAAATATTCCACTGACTTTGGTACAATTCAACTCTTCCCCCTTAAGCCACAAATTCTCTGTCAGAAGCAGAGCAGAGACAAAGGATACATCTACTTACATAATTAAAATCAAACCTTTTTTGAGGTTCTTAATTGTGCAGTTGTGAGGGCAGGGCTGGAAAGAGAGACATCACCTCTACAGTCAAACACAGACTAAAAGTGTCAATATGCAGCAAAAAATCCTATTCTTTTCCTTAGTTGGGCAATAGTGAAATGAGAAATTTGCAGAGAAAACACGGTCTCATCATCATTTCACTTAGCTTTACATACTTCTGAGGTCTGAATGATATGGACAAGCATCTGATTTTTGGATGCTGGTCCAGATCTTGTTCAAACTTCAGTTCTCTAGAGATTCACCTGCCCTAAGGTAGATTTTTTTTTTTTTTAAAAAAAAAAAGGCCATTAAGAAATTAGGACCTGATTCTTTACGATCTTATTAGGACAACTTCCTAGTTTTGGCCTGACTTATTTAAATTAAGGTCTTCATAGACCTGCATAAAATGGCTTACAGAGAAAGGAGGAGCAGGTTATCTGGGCCATCATTTATTTCCAAAAATGAATGCAAAGTGGATGTGAAAAGGGAAGAATATGAATTTGGTATGCCTACTCATTTGCAGATGCATAAGCTGTTACTCAAGGGATGAAACACATTTCCATGCCCAAAAGAAACTTTCTGTTAAAGAAATAATTTACTTCAGTAACAGCCAGAGAGGAGAAAAATAGTATATTGGTTCTGAATGTAATGCTGAAAGAGTATGTATTGAATATTAGCATATTAAGGGATTTTTCAGTTTTGACCATTACCAGAAAACATTGTCTTTTTGATGTTGCATTTCTCAGTGGGTTTATTTCAAACAAAATTAGATAAATTTGTTTAGGGGTCTTTAAGGCTTTCACGAGAAGATGAAGAAGAAGGTGGATTCCATCCTAGAAAAAAAGGAAGGGAAAATTGCTTCCCATGTTGCGACTGTTACAGAAAAGAGCATCACCTAGTTTGGCTTTTCCAGACTTTTTCCAGCATCCATCTTACAGGAGGATAATCTTATGTCTCTCAGGATAGGAAGGTGAATGCCAGAGGTAATGGGGTTTTTCTCCCACTGGCAACCCGCTGTGCCCTTCTGTGAGTTGTAGCCCTGGTCTGGGAGCCACTAACCACCACGCTGGAACAAACGACCTGCCATTAGCATGGCTGGAGCCTATTATTGGCTGTCCCATGGACTCACTTTGCGACCTTGGATGGGTCACTTCAGTCTACAAAGCTTATTCTGAAGAATAAACAAACACAGGGTTACCAAATACTAGATTAGTAGGGATGGGAATTAAGATGGTACGAGAGGGCTGTGCTCCTACCGGGAGGCAAAGGCAGTAGGTGTAGCTGGGTGGGGTGCCTATCGACCAGCCCCAGCATGCAGCAGGCTCTCTAGCCACCGCTAAAGAGGGGCTGAAACGCTGCACGGAATGTGTACGGGGGTTGGACTAATAGGCCAAGATGCAGTTGTGGGGAAGGTGCTTTATTCCTGTATATTACAACACTAAAAACTGGGCTTATCACACCATACCCCAAGGCAATGCCACCCTCCTCACCCCCAGCTCTTCTGAAACTCAAATTGTTGAAGACAACTGTCCCTGTCAGAGCCCATTTCCAGACTTCTGATAAGAAGTGATATGTTTGATTTCAGATCGCTAAACATTACATAAGCATTCCCACTGTGCTTTGATGCTGGGCTAAACATCAGAAGATAAATATTAAATATTAATACACTTCTTTAATATGGAATTTTTCAAATGTCAGAATGTGAGGCAGGCTGAAAGGAACTTCAAACATCTAGTTCCCACACTGCTGGAGTCAAATGTGTGCCATCTTTTAGCAAGACATGTCAGTTTTTGCACACATTAAGCCACAAATCACCAATTAAATCCCTAAAAAAATAGTCTAAGTGCTATTTCACAGCTGATGGCTGGTGATAATTACTTGGGCTTAATATTTACCCTACATAAGAAAATCATCTAACCTTTCTTCATCTTGGCTACTCTCCACACTTGTTACAGAGACTTGATGAGCTCATAATCCTTAGCCCCAGGAGAGATGAAGACTAAACTGTTCTGAAACTAGGAAAGGAAAAAAAAAATTAAGCAGTTAACTTTTTATTTTGGTAGCTTTTCAGAATGTTCTGTCACTTTTATTCCACATTCTTAATGCATGAGTAGCAGAGGTACAGCTGCTTGGTAAATAACCAATCATCCACTAAAGCACACCAATTTAAAATGCATTTATGGAAGGTTTAAGGCCATAATTTATGATAATGGCATAAAGAGCACAAATTAATTCAAAGTACATAGGAAACAACCTGTTTCAAGTACAAAGACCAAATCCTTCTAATTTTTTTTGCCTTTGAAATTCTAACCACTGTAGCAAAAATATCTCATATTATTCTGCTAATCTTCCTTAACTCACTTTAATAATTTACTGTATTTCACGTAAACACAGCCATTATTATTTTATGGTAACAATTATCAAAATTATCTAAGTGACTCAGGAGCTCAAAGTCACAGGCTTTCAATAGATCTTATATTCCCATTTCACTTAGGGCCAAAAAGGCTATAGGTACCAAGTTTAATTCATGTTGAAATGTATCATCCAGTCACTTATTTCTCATTTGTGAGCAGAATCCTGGATTTACTGTGTCAAAGGCATTCTACAACCTTGACATCATCGTGGCTAGAGCCCCCATCCATGAGGGGGGAGTCCAAAGATTAACATAAACACCATATGCATTGATCTTTATGCCCGTTTGTTTTTGTTGGGGTTTTCTAAGTCCATAGACAAAATACAGAAACAGTCTTAAAGCTTAAGCAAGATGAAAAAAAACTCATGTATTTCATAGAAGCACAGATGTTTCCCCTCCTTGACCTGTTTAGTTAATTTGGAAATATTTTCATCCCCCTCCAATCCCTAAAAGCATCTTGATTCATCCCCAGAAGTGATACGTACTCCCGATCCCCTGCCAGCCTACAGCAAGGCAAGTGGTCCTTCCTGAAGGTCTTTGCAGAGGACCCAGATAACACATGGCAATAGTTAACCTCCTGACAAGTCCTTGCAAAACCAGTCAGAACTTTGTACACATTAAAAAATATTAATAAAAATTAAAAGAAACAAAGCAGCAGTAACAACAAGTGTAAACCTCAGTACCATGCCTAATTCCTATTCAAGCCACAAGTAACATAGCATGATGCTAAATTTCCTCAAAGATTCTAGGGCAGAAATGCTGAAGAGATTAAATACTGATTTATGTCTGTAACTGGATGCAAACAATCTAAAATTTTGGGCTATTTATTCTGGTTACACCACAAGATAGCAATTCCCAATCCTATCTACTATGGTTATACTAGAGGTGGCTACACCAGAGAAAGGATTATTCATTTACTGCATTTTTTACCATTTTTTACTGGCATTTCTCTGACCATTTTCAAGAATACATTACCCATTTGCTGCTGCAATTATTATTGTACTTTATCCAACAGAAAACCCCAGAGTTCATCACATAATTTTGCCATGCAGCACTCAGCTAGGTCTCTTTTCACTAGTGAGAAATTATCCCTGTTTCTACACTTACCGTTATTCATAAATTGCTGCAGCAGTATGTAGAGGCCAATCACAAGACCTTCGTTATGTCAGATGCTCTGCTAAGATATCAACATATATGTTGAATACAGTATACAATAAAACCAACTTAGTCTCCGATAATAAAGTATTTGCTTAAGCAATCCTTTCATCTTTTCTCGCTGTTAGCAAGCCCACCTGTTGTAAGCAGACTACTGCACTCTGCTCTAGAGACAGTAACATCTTATCTTCTTTAGAATTCCTTTATTTCATGTCTCTCTTATGCAGCCAGGTGTCCTCTGCTTGGCACAAAAACATATTTGTTTCCTCTGTGATCCTTCAGAACATAGCTGTGAGCACTGGCTCGGTGGAGAGGCTGGCTAATGGAGAGAGCACCGCTGGAGACGAGACAGCAGTCGGCAAGGAAGAAGAAAACAAATCAGGATTTGTCAAGTTCGGATGGGTGAAGGGTGTGCTGGTGAGAAACCTATCTGCATTTCTAAAAAATTAAAAGAAAATAAAATTTAAGATTAGTTCTGCAACACTAAGGTCTTTTAAGAAGTAAGAGAGGGAGGTGGACTTGAGGGATGTTTGGGGTGCTTTTTAAAAGCCTGCAATGCACACTATCACCCTTCTGGTTGTTGACATTATTTTCAAGGTTGCTCTAATGCAGTATTTTTTGTTTAAAACCTAGGTAAGATGTATGCTTAATATTTGGGGTGTGATGCTTTTTATTCGACTTTCCTGGATTGTAGGCCAAGCAGGAATTGGTATGTATCTTATTTAATATAATTTTCAATAATGAAAGGGGTGAAGAGGATAAACAATACATGATCATGATTAATATATAATCTGAGATGTGCATTTGCATGTTGAACTAAATAATGTTTTCAAATGCTTGCCAGGGTAAAAGATTTTAATCCTCCAAACTATCGGAATTTTCCAGACTCACAGCCAAATTACTGCTTAGAGGCATATATCTGTTAACTATGCATATGATCATCACATTTGAGTATTTCTAAGCTAAAGCTTGAAATTTGTATTTAGAATCTGTAACAGATGTAAACTTCAGGACTAGGGCCAATTTCTAATATGTGTGTACGGAGTTAACCTTTAAGAGTTCACACTTTGCTTATCTGTGAATCCCAAACCTTGTCATCTACATATTAAAAACAACACTTCTTCACACTTCTCTGCAAAGATGAAAACAGAACTGGAGGGAGGTTTATCTCATCAGGATTTTGTTATTTTTAACTATATCACAGCAGTAGATACTAAGGTACTATGAAACGCTAAGTTTTAAGAACTTTGCTACGGTTTTCATTTAAATTAACTATTACACTTCCTTGTCTGCTGTATCTTTGCTTCTTCCTTGTGCAAATTAATTTAGCCAAATCCTAGATCCTAGTCCCTGCACCCCAGGGCCTTGGTCCAGCATGTTGTTGAGTGTTCAGTGAAAGTGGTGAGAAAGGAAAGTGCTCACAACACTGCAAGAATCTCCAGCAACCACAAGAGCAGCTCAGGAAGGTGCAACCAATCAGTAGTTGTATGGTAAAACTTCCTTTTTAGAGCTGCTGCTCTGCAGAAGCAGAGAAACGTGAAGTGCTACAGCAGTGTCCCACTGTGTTACGTGACCACCTAGTCCAGAATAACGGGGCCCTAATCTCTGACCGACACCCACATGTCATAAAAAAACAGCAATCGAAAGGTGGACGGCAAGTATTCCAGTTTGGTTTCTCACAGAATGGAAACATTAAGCAGAAAAAAGCTAGTGTCCAAACTCTGACCTTAGGGTATCAAGTTTCCTGGTCTTGGACAAAACTCAGTGCTCAAATTCAGATTGAAGATAAGTATCATTCACTTCCTTGTTAATGGAAGCAAAATGAAATACTGAATCAAAACATCTTCAACATTTTGCATGATTGAAGTCTCATTTCCAACAAAATACAGTAACTTCACAGAAGTTTCACTGGAGCAAGAGTGAGCTTTTAAAACAAGAGAAACTAATGAAATGCTTATTAAGAAGAAAAATCCGGTCACAAACTTAGAGACACAAACAGAAAATAAAAAAAACTATAAAAAATCCAGCACTAAGCGGAAGAACTTTACTGCTTTTGCAGCGCTCCATGCGTGGCTCTAGCACTGTGCCTGACAAAGGGGTGCTTGCTGATTTTATGATGCATACCAAATGAGAGCGTACAGCCCAGGGCACTCATAAGTATATGCCTTGCCATGAAAATTCTGCATCTTAATATTGCCAAGACTTTGCTCTGGGGTTTCATGCAAAATTAGTTTTTAAGGGCAGTTTAGTAACTTATTGAGATCATCAAGAAGTATTACTTTGTTTTGAGGTGTGAGAATAGCCATAGGCAAGAGTAATTCATTTTAGAACAACTTACTTAGCAGCCATATGCCTGGTTTTCAATCTAAACTTTAATCAGATTTTAACATTAATTTGCACCAACATCGGTTACAGCCTTTCTGCTTTCACATTTAATTTTAACATTTTAATTCATTGATAGGCAGACTCTCCTTTCTTATGGTTTATTGCTCTGCTGTTGCTTTTTAGAATTGCGTGCCTTATGTAAGGAGACTAGCTTTACTTCTGAAAATGAGACATCAAATTCCATTTGAATAATTTCTCAACGTATTTTCTGAATGTCTTAGAAGCACTGAGCTTTAAGTCCCTAGCCAAGCTGCTTAAGGAGAACAGTGACGGAAGTTCATCATCACCAAGGCTCAGAGATTTCACTGGGTACTGCTACTAACATGGAAATTAAATGTTTCAGTTAAACCACCATCTGGGCACCATTTATATTCCCATCATTAAAGGGCCAAAGAGAGAAATACCCAATTATTTCCATATCCTGATAGGCTGTCTTGGGCAAAAGTTCTTAGAGGGAGAAAAAAAAAAAAGTTCCAGCAAGGTTCTCTGTTTATCATCTGCTGGGGGAAAAAGGGACAGTATGGTCCTGACCAGGTTCCAAAGTCTGTATTTGTACCTGTACGTGGAATAGCCAAAGACAGGGAAAACCACCAGGTTTATGTTAGCTGAAAATCTGGCCACAAACATTACAATTATGTTACATTATCTCATGTTACAATTATGTTTTGGTTGAGTCTCTTTATTTAATGCACTTTTCTTAGATGTTAAAGTAATTTTTTTTAATTAACTTTAAAGCCTTCCCAAGCAGATATTACTCATCAAATTAGCAAAATATCTGACTCTATTTATCATATAAATATTAATAACATGAATTGTGAAATGCAACAGAAAATCCTGGACAAATACTCCTTAGAATGCACATGCACTTACTTAACAATTCAAAAGCTACTTTAAATTGAGTTGGACACATTATTCTTATGAGTTAACAGCTGATTAGAAGTCATATTCAACCACTTCTCAGGCAGAAAATTTGCATGGTTTAACAATATCCTTCTACATATTGGTAGCTGACCAAAAGGAATGACCATTTGAACTTGTTTTTATGTGGACCTGCATACAAAATAGGTACATGACTAGTTATAATAAGAGTTAAGAACTCAATAGCATAAGCATGATTTATTAGAGGCTCAAATTACTTTAAATATCCTACACTATCTTGATATATAATTTCTATCTCACACATTACATTGCTCTATCTTAAAGGATTGTGATAACATGGCTATGATTTAAGCAGCAAAGAACATTCATTCAGGGATTAGATGTCTATAACAATCCAGTATGAACTGAAGTCAGGAATCTGATCTGGAAGCGAGAAGATAGAAATATAGCAGATAAATCCATATATGTTTGTAGTACTTCTAGCTGGATGTCAGTTGTAGGATCCAGGTTTCAATTTGGACCAGCCCTGGTCAACAGATATAGCTACAAGCAACGTATAATTTTCAGTTCCACACTGAAGACCTATGTACCTTATGGAAACAAAAAAGCTATTGCATAAGCGTTAGCAAGTTTAGATAAAACTAAGAACTGATTCCATGTTTGGCACCAAACTCTAATAGATTTTTTTTTCTTTCCTCCTCTCATGGAGAGAAGTGGGAATAGAAACAATAAAAAGTTGAGAGAAAAATGTCATTTCTTCATCTTACTTGAAACAACAAAGTATTCTGGAACTACAAAGCCAAACTCTTCTCAACAGTGCCAGAAAATATACCAGAAGTAAAGGTTGCAATTGTAGCTTGGGAGGTGCAGTTTGTACACAAAGAAACTTTCTCACTGGGCAGGTGTTCTCACCTTGGAACACGTAATCCAAAGAGGCTGTGGGATCTTTGTCCATAGAGGTTTTCAAGACTCAACTAGCCAAAGCCATCATTGTGTTAATCCTGTGATGGCAAGAGTTTTGCTATGACTGTGAGGTGGAGCTATAGACCTTCAGAAATGATTTCCAACCAAGACTTCTACGATTCTGAATCATACTGGGCACCTCATATAGTTTTTAGCGCTTTCGCAAAGTTAACAGAAACACCTCCCTTATGAGGAAAGGCTGAAGGAGCTGCGTTTCTTTAGCTTGGAGAAGAGGAGGCTGAAGGGTGACCTCATTCAAGTTTATAAATATGTCAAAGGGGAGTATCAGGAGGATGGAGCCAGGATCTACTCAGTGATGTCCAATGACAGGACAAGGAGCAATGGGTACAAGCTGGAGCACAGGAGGTTCCACAAAAACATTAGAAAAAACTTTTTCACTGTGAGGGGAAAAGGCTGCCCAGGGAGATTGTGGAGCCTCCTTCTCTTTCTTAATTATTTCTGTTTAATTATACAGTTTTGTTATATCAGCTAAAAAAATACTCTCAGTCATCTAAAATTATACACCACGGGCCATCTATTAAAGTAAATGACATCTAAAACCTAATATTTCCATTTTCAAATGTTTTTCTTGTGTTAGAAGGAGAGAGAGAGTGAGGAAGAGCAGCACTTGATAGTTTTGCAAGTAAGGATATAGAAGACTGGCACTCAGGTCTTGTCTCTCTACCCGATAGACTCTTTGTCCTGGTGCACTACGAAACCATACAGTCAGACTTTCTCTGATTCAGAATCTAACTAACTGATGAAAGACAGCAGCATTCTTACCAGAGATCTGGCTAATGTGTTGATCTTTTCACTTAAACAGCTGGGATGTGCACTAAAGGTAGATATAAGAAGCCATGCCAAAGAACAGTTGTTTGCTCACTTCCTCCAGCCTTTGAAAATCATGAGAACTTCTGGCTAGGGCACTCCTATCAGAAAGACTCACTGCTTAAAGACTGATGGGAATAATTTACTACTGTGAAATGGACGCTTGGAAATGTTCTGCAAACTGCAAGTGGCCAGCAAGCCATCTTTTCGGTGTATTGCTCTGATTCTGTCCTGAAAATTCAATTTAAAGAGAGAATGATTCGTAAGAATCATGGAACATGAGTAAAATATTTTATCTTCTTATTACTGACAGGTCTTGGAGTAATCATAATTCTTCTTGCCACGATGGTAACCTCAATTACTGGCTTGTCAACTTCTGCAATAGCAACTAATGGGTTTGTCCGTGGAGGTAAAAATCTTAGGGTTACTAATGATTTCAAGCTCAAAAAGGTCTTTATGTGTTATTTTCATATGAGGCAAGCCAAAGAGACAATAAACCAAATGGTACATCTAAAGGAACTAGAAGGTAACAATTCTATCCACCTCTAATCACAATTTATGGCAGGTTTGAGTTGTCACTTCTAATAAATCCCAGATTTCAGTGCAGTCTGTGAAGTACATTTCAGACGATCCTGCCTACTGCTGAGTGAGGAATGGCTTCCGGCTTTTCATGGCATTCTACTGTTACCTTTCAGCAAGTCTTTCTTATTCAGAACACTCCAGGCTGGACATCCTTGGACAAGCAGAGCATGAGGCATCTCTTCCTCTCATTTTAAAGACTGATGTTGACATCTTCAATTTAATACTTTCTTTATAAAACTCCTTGCATTTCAGCCACTCCTCAGACGATGAGTAAACAATTTTGCTGGAGAAGTGCATGTCAGGTATTTTATGGAACTAAGTTTTAGTCCATTTCAGAGCTTTAAGGTTATAACTGGTCTGCTCTAACCTCTGTGGAAATGGAAGTCCTTACTGCGTCACTTAAGCAGAACAGGTATTTGAATACACTTGATCATACTTTCTTTTTCGGATCTTTCAGGTCTTGGAATCATAGTTATTGGTCTGAGTGTAGTAGTAACAACATTAACAGGTATCTCCATGTCTGCCATTTGCACTAATGGAGTAGTAAGAGGAGGTAAGTGAATATGATCTCATGAAAAGTACAAAAATCTGCAGATTTGGATTTTTTAAAAAAAAAAGGAACTGAGATAACTGTGTTATAAGTAAATAAATGTATTTTATCTCTCTCAACAAATGAACAGTAGATTAAATTGTATATAATCTTAAGTGCTTCCTGGCAATAAATATTAAATGCCAGTGAGATTAGATGAAATAATTAATTGACAAAGTAATATGCTCCATTTATGGTGGTACACAAAAAAAGATTAGCGACTCACTGCATCACTACACAGGAGCTTTAACAATGTTCCACAGAATATGATCTTTCATGCTAACATTCGGAAAGTTCCAAGTAAGTTAGAACCTGTCTGGAAGTGAGGGTCTCTCTGCTCTGTGTCACTATAGTATGTATCACAAAAAAATATCTGAAGGTTGAGCCTTGAATGCTAATATGCACTAAAAAGATTTCTGCAATAGACAGGCATAAAGAAAAGTCTGAAGGCAAAACCAGTACAAAGCACACTGCTCTTCGACCAGTGTCCTCTATACTGATTATGTTTGTCAGCCTAACAGCAGAAAATCCTGCAGTATAATTTATGTGAGAAAAAATAAGGAAAAACTGAGTATTTAGTTGTGCTGAAATAACAGTCATTTTTGTCTGCAGGTGGAGCGTACTATCTTATCTCAAGAAGTCTAGGCCCAGAGTTTGGTGGATCTATAGGACTTATCTTTGCTTTTGCAAATGCAGTAGCAGTTGCTATGTATGTAGTTGGATTTGCTGAAACAGTTGTAGAACTTCTTAAGGTAAATGTAGATGTTTTATGCATATGATTAAATTGTTTGGGGGTCTTGGGCTGGGTTTTTTTGTGGGTGTTTTTTCATCGTTGTTGTTTTGGGGGGTTTTTTGCCTGTTTGTATTATATAACATATTTGTTTAAGTGGTGATACATTTTAGGTGAGGCTTGAGGGCTACCTTTAGCAAGGAATAAGGTGGTCTGTCTAAGTGTGCCATAGAGTGCTTCTCCACTATTTCTACCTTAAGAATATATTTCGTACACTTCTCAACAATAAGCTCAAAATTGGAAAAGGAACAGACAGCTTATTAGATAGCCAGATAACCCCAACTACGAAAAGCCAGCTAGAACGTGAAATGCAAACACTTGGTCTCATGAATCTCTGAAATTTTGGCAGCTCATTTTCTACTTCACCCTGCTACCTGTTCCCAACAGTTGAGCAGGGGAAGATTGGTTCTAATAACAGTTCTTACTGTTTTCAGGAGAGTGATACGCTGATGGTAGATGAGTCCAATGACATCAGAATCATAGGTACTATAACTGTTGTATGTCTTCTTGGCATCTCTGTTGCTGGCATGGAATGGGAAGCAAAGGTAAACCTTTAAAAGAACATAAAACCAAACAGTATATTAAACTACTGTACAGCATTTGTGTGTGGGGAATGCTATACAAGAGGTGGAATTTTCAAAAGCACTCAGTTTCAGTTTACACTTCATCTTTCTAAAAGCAATAGCAGTTTAATCATTACATTCAATGAAAGCACAATTACTCCATCGACTTCCCTGAACATACATTTAAAAGGGAAGAGGAACTTTGTGTTCTGCAGACAGCTTGATTATATTGATTTTTATAATTCATGGCATCATTTAGAGCCTTGGGTAAGTGCTCCTTTTGCCCTTATTTTTATGTAGCTTGACAGAATAAGCAGTAGTAAAAACAACATACAGTTTTATCACTGTGCTCTCTCCAGCCCTACTCACCAGAAGAGCTCTATCCACTCCTGAATCGCTAATGATTTTTGCTATTCCTTCACCTGTAAAACAAAGTTCAAAATGGAAATTCAAATGGAAATACTTTAGAGGGTGGAATATAGCTATCAAAATCAGGCTCAGAATAGGACCCTTATTTTCATGTTCTGCTGTGATGAAGACTAGAACTACTTGCAGAAGAGTTCAAAAAAAAATTATATATTATAGCCCTTGAGCTGACAACCCATTGCAGTTAAACAAATTTTATAACAATATAAAAATGTCTTGCACTTCATATTAATGCATTAGCTGTTTTGTTTTGCTTATTCTTGTAAGGAAACTAACACAAAATTACATTATACCTATATAGGTTTTATTGAGGGGGTTATGAAGCATCTCCTGTTGTCATTAGCTGACCCAGCTATCTTGATTCCTGGTATTTTTGAGAACTACAGAAATTAGTAATCTGTCATAGTGAACACATACAGATATCTTACTATATAGCCATCTCCACAGTTATTGCTATTAAAATCATTGGGAAAATCTTGTTGCTTCTATTAACAGGCTCAAGTTATTCTTCTAGTTGTTCTTCTTATTGCCATTGCAAACTTCTTTATTGGGACAGTCATTCCTACCAACAACGAAAAGAAGGCAAGAGGCTTTTTTAATTACCAAGGCAAGTAACCTTGCTATCTATCATAAAGCAGTAAGTTTGCATTCTTTTTGGCTTCATAGTGAGTTAAGGATTCTACTGAAAAGGTCACAAGATCAGGTTCTTTTGCCCAAGTATAAGCAAGCTTGCAAACCGTGCAAATTCGCTTCATCTTCAATTCTGAGTCTGTCCCTCAGCTGCTGAAGCTGACAGCAGTTAGCTGCAGCTTGAGTCATTTATATATGAGGAGAGCACAGACAAACTTTTATACAGAGCTAAGTGCAAGTGCTGTAGTGACACTCCTGTCACTTCAATACGGATCTGCAGCTCTGAGATACAGAGAAGAACATCCTACTGGGGACCAGACTAAGGAAATCAAATTCACTTTGCTTATGATATGAGTCAGATTCAAACCCAGTCATCCAGATGTGGGAGACTAGCTTATTTACCTCCTCTATTAAGTAACTTTGGAATCAAGTCCTGGTGGCTTGTTACATTTTCATCTATATTTGCAGCATCAATATTTGCAGAAAACTTTGGACCAGACTTCAGAAGTGGGGAAGGATTTTTCTCGGTGTTTGCCATTTTTTTCCCAGCTGCCACTGGCATCCTTGCAGGAGCCAATATCTCGGGAGATCTGAAGGTATGTACTTCATTAACTTCATAATGCTAGCTGTAGGCTGAAAAAAAGAACACAAAAACGAATTACGAATCAACACTTCTAAGTTGTGTCTTATTATAAGAAGCAAAACTCTCACTTTCAATTACTTGCTTTATTATTTAAAAACATCAGTTCACATTTTCTCTCATAATGTATTATAGTATTTACAGAAATTAGTGCATTTAAAAGCATGTTCCAATAACCTGTAATAATATATCATTAATGGTCCATTAGCAGCACAAGGCATAAGAGAAATAACGTGTGTATCTTTTGGCACACACTTGCAATACCTCCTAAAGCATCATCCCAAAAAGCATACCTGTACAGCTCGTGTATGTACTCCCAAAAATCAGCAGAGACTGCCTTTTTCTCTTCAGGGTCATTGCAAAGGCAGAGCAAACAGAGCATTTAATGAAAGGAAGTTATGTTCCAACCCTATGTAACTAGTGCTGCTCAAAGGAAAAGTTGCAGGTTTGCAGCTGCGACAAGAGAAAGGAGTCTGAAGAGAAAGGGAAAGGAGGTCCAAGGGTGCCCGATTGTCTCGTTGTGGCCATTCTGTCAGGTCCCTGCTCTCCTCTTGCAGCTGTATGAGAAATTTCCAGTATCTGAATGTACTGTTAAATTAGAGACAGGAATTTACTTTTCACTTTGAATGTCCTCTATTCTTCATGACTTTGCACAGTGTGTTTAATGTAAAGAGTGCTTAAAGCTAAATGCAAAGCTGATATAATTCAAAGCTCAGCAAAGCACTTAGTAAAACATCACCAGTAAATGTGGAGCAATACTTTGTAGTATTACCAGAAATTCAGAAATGCACCAGGGGTATCCGTAACTCAAGTCTTGCAACCTAATACTAAAAAACCAACAATAACAGCCACTACCAAACAAATAAAAACCTCCAGAAAAGTCAAAATTAAGAAGAGAAAAAAGCCTCCAAAAAGATGTGGCTCACACTTGGATAACCCCAGCGTATCACATTATGTTATTCGTCTATATCATATAGACCCATTGACTTGTATACCTTAAGTATTCAAACAAAGGTCTGTTATTTCTGTATTGGCACAGTAGTCACAAGCTCACCAGATCCTACTAACCCTGACATCCAGTTCTGTTTCCTTTCCTCACACTGAGTTGCATGCATCACCACCTTTGTTTTCAGAGGACTGCTTTTGAAGCCAAGCACAAAGAGAAACACGGACAAACTGAGCCACTAATAGCATTTATGAGATTCTATTTTTAATTAAAAAACTAAAAATCATTGAAGTTCTGTCCAGTGAGACTGAATCACCCTCATCCAAACTCCATCCTTCTATCAAACAAAAATAATTCTTTTGCCATATATGGTGCTTGATATTCATGGCAAGCTCCGAAAGCAGCAGCGCTTCTTTCATGAGCTATTTGAAAGAGTCGGCACAGACCACTAAGTGGTTTTCTATTACCAAGTCCTTCAGGCTGCAGATTCCCCACTGACTATGTTTAGATGCATTAGACAGGTCTAATTAAATTAACCAGCCTCTCCAGAAATCTAAAGGACAAACTAAAAAGTATTTTAAAAGTGTAAAATTGACGAAATTTTCTTTGGAACTTGTTGCAAACACCTACATACCTGCTTCTGTAGCCGCTACACACTCAAGCAATGGCCTAGTCCAAAGCCTACTTACAGAAAGAGCTAGTCTTCCTAGAGACTTTAGTGGGTTTTGGAGCGGGCCCTAAAGTGCTAAAAGCATATTAAACACGTGTTTAATTATTGATAACAATTTTAAAGTTGTAAAGAAGTAAGAGGCTTTAACCCTAAGATTTAATGTTACAGTTGGGGCATGAAAAAAATGACCTCAGACATGCATACCAGAACCATGCAAATTAAAGTTACTGTGATCTGAGGGCAAACTCTTAAGCGGCTGAATTGACTTTGCAATTATTTTTCAGCTCAATAAGTCCTTACTCCATTTAAAAAATGTAATAATTATTATCACAGTTAAGTCATTCATCCATGTTTCACATAGCACTCCAAAACTGTATTTTGGTGTGGTTTTTTTACCCATGCTATGAGTATAATTATGAAAGTACAAAAGTCTGCGGCTTACAATGCATTCCACCCATCTTTGACTTAAAAAATCCTTGCTAAACCAGCTTAAGATGACAATCCATAAAAAGTGTTTCCTTGCAGAAACAAATACACAGTAAGTTAAAAGGCTGGCTAGTATTAAAATCTTCTTTAAAACTACAATGTATAATGCAGATGTTTGGAAACTTACAGCTGCATGATCAAAGTCGATATTGTTGTGAGCCCATTTGTAAACATTATAATCCAGCCTTATTAAATTATCTAAATTAAAGGTGAAAGCAGTGAAAGGGCGTAGTGTGTTGTCGAGACACAACTAACAATTGCTAGTTGCTAATCCCCAAATCATTGTATTGTGTACAGGGTGATTATCTGCATCTACCTTACCAAAATCAAAAACGGTCCTGTCCTGTCATACGCAGCAGTTGACGGTTAGTTCAACTACTTAACCTGATACATCATTAAACGTTAAAACAAAGCCCACTGCAAAGTATAGGGAGTTTGGATCTCCTACAAGTGCAGAGCTCACGACTCTCCTGCTGCTATAAACGTGACCTCTGCTCCTGCAGAACATCCCACCCCTGTGGGGACAGGAGCACCGTGCCACAGGACGGCTTCACCACCCACATGCTGGGACAGGAAACGTTGCTGCAGGTTGAAGTGATAAAAATCTCCCCTCTAAAGATATCTTCATGTCACGACGTGGCAGGGCTCCCAAGCATGCAAATGCAATCAGTACACAAACTCACAGTGTTTTCTGGGTCACTGCTTTGTTTTCAGGATCCACAAGGTGCGATACCCAAAGGAACAATGCTGGCCATTCTGATTACGACAGTTGCTTACATTGGTGTTGCAATATGTGCAGGTAAGTACAGAACCTCTACTTCATGTCTTTACAGTTGAAAAAGTTAGAAAGCCCGGTATGCAAATGAATTATTAACCTCACTGCCTTTTCATCCCATGGATTTATTATGTAGAGAGATAATTGTTTAGGTTTTACTGTATGTAAAAACAGTGGGAGAAAAAAGCAGCAATGCGCAGAAACAAAAGTCCCTGTTTGGCAGCTGGACTTTCATATAACTTGTACAGTTATCTTTGCACTTGATTCGGTGACAAAGACTGCTAGCATAGAGTATCCATGAGCACAGTAAAGGGTAAAGGAACATCTGATCAACCTGCTGATCTTTTGTTCCTCATTCACACTGAAATTTCACATGGCTTCTGCTTGCTCCCACTGTTGTAACTGAGCACTCGTGAGTAATGGGGTAACACACACATTTTGTCTGTTATATGCCAAAAACAGAAATCAATTGCCTGTTTGAAAGAAAAGGCACTACATGACTAGGTCCTTTACAATACTGTAATGTGAGATAACAAAATGGACACAAGAGTAAAAAGAAGATCTATACTGAAGCCAGAAACTGTCTTGGAGGAATATGCAATTAAATTTTCATTACAAGAGTACAAAAAATAAAAATCTCTGTTCAAGAAAAATATTTTTCTTTCTCTATTCTAAGAGCACTGTTAGAAAGATACCCTGCGGCATGTCTCTTTTCTGGGAGATGAATCTCAAGTCTTGTTGACTTTTGAGGTTCTTGTACTATATGCAAGTCATAATACTTTAGTCGAGCTGCAGCTCAGATTATTGCATAATTTGGAGCTAAATTTCCCCTGCAACTGAAGTTGAAGTATTCATTCTTCAGCTTCTACTATAAATCTGTGTCAATGCATTGTTCTGTTCTCAAAAGCAATTGCTATATTTTGGTTTCAAAGCTCTCTATTTTTCAGTGCAGTACTCTTTTTCTTTTTTTCTTTCTATTTGCACATTGGTCTTCTAAATAGATAGTAGTTACTTTGGGACTCTTAATAACAATGGTTTTGACATATTTGAAGACACCATATAAATTTACATTTCAGTTGCTAATGTTACAACAGAATAAAAGGTAATAAACCAAAAAAGAATATAGGTAATTTCTCCTGTTTAAAGTTTTTCTTGCCATACCAGCATTCCTAGGGCTATGACAATTTGAGCAATTGTGTGTCCTTGTTAAACAGAAGAAAATGTACACCTAGACCCAAGACCCTCACTGACTCTTTTCCCCTGAATATTGGCATCTGTAAAAGTGATCACATGCAGAAAATATGCTTCTGAGTTAGTTCATTTATCATTGGTCTCGGTCTGGTTTCCCACTCTAAGAAATATGATAGTCCTCATTAGTCAACTGGCTGATTACTTTAAAAGTAATAGAAGTAAATATTTGCTTACAGATAATATGAGAAACTAAGCCCTACTACAGGGAAGTAGCTCTGCCTAAGAGGAAACATTGCTTTTTTGGATGAGACTAATGCAGCAGCTGTGCAAAACGTGTGCAGACTGAGAGTCAAAGTGTGGCAAGAACATTCTTCCCAAGTCACAAGGAAGGAAAATAATAATATATCATTGTTTCCACAGCCTCCTGTGTTGTACGAGACGCTACTGGGAACATCAACGATACAGTTGTACCTGGAATGAGCTGCAATGGATCATCTGCCTGCAGCCTGGGCTATGATTTTTCTAGATGTGCAAGTCAGCCATGCGATTATGGGCTGATGAATAATTTTCAGGTTTTAAGGAGACTATACATACAAACATTAGCAATACATGAATACATAAGTACAAATATGTAAATCCATTATTTGATGATCAGTAACTGCAACAGGACATGCAATTTTATCTAAAAAAGTAAAAAATTCTAGGAATAATCAAAGGGAAAGTCCCCTGCATTCTACATTACCTTTATGCTGCCCATTACCAGAGCACTGGGAAGGCTAGTAAGGTCCTCACTTCCTTTTTAAAGAAGTACCATGCAGCAGTATATGCTGTAACATCTTCAAACTCAAAATCTAGACTTAACAGAGACCTCAGGAACTCCTGAGCAACTCATCCCACCGCTCTTTACAAATGGATGTGATCTTACCTCAGGGGTGCTGTGGTCACTGTTAAAGGTTTGTGCCACAGTACAGAAAATGGAGTTATGACTTCTTAAAAAAAAAAGTATCCAAAAATAGTCGAGTGAAAAATCAAGTGCGAAGTAATGGGGTCTTTCTCCTAGGCCAGACAGAAGCTGTCTGCCATTTTTATTCTTCAAAATAAAGCTTAGGCAAAGCATCAAAGTAAAACAGTCCTGCAGCCTGACAACCACAGCTCCCAGATGTCTGTTCCGTCCCTGTGCTTCATGGCCCACAAGAGGAGCTCACCACCCACCTGCGCCTGCTTTTCAACTAGTCATTTGCAGCTTTTAAAGTCACTTGCTTTTTTCCCAGCTGGCTCTCATAAATGACAGGGCGGCATAACCACCTTACAAGGGATATGCTGTCCCTGTCACAGACTACTTTTCCTTCCTTTCTTGATCACTTCCATCCTTGTTGCCACCTCAGTCCAGCTGCCCAGATCGAGGGCAACCCCCCACCACCACCCCAGACAAGAGCTTCACTTCTGGCAGTTATCTTTGCCAGACTAAAGTCAGAAAAAAATGGTTTCTGTCCTGGAGTGCTTCCTACACATCGAAAAGCACCTGGCAATCACAGCTGTCCACTTCGTCTTTTACCTTCCTTCTCTGGGGCTTCTCAACCG